>NC_050593.1:14131803-14174303 GCF_013368585.1 Megalops cyprinoides | reverse complement strand
TCTCTACATATGTGCATGAGTTATAGAAAATAAGTAAATCTCAGGGAGAATTAGAGCCAGAGAGCACTGAGATGCATTTTCCTTAAAATAATGTTTTGTTTCGTGCTGGCTGAATATTTTTAGACATGCTTTTAAATGGGCGTTCAGTCACAAAAGCAAATATGTGCGAATGCTCTTCAAATAAAGCCCAAGTAGAAATCATACCATTGACATTAATAACATATGTGCTAAAAGGGGATTAAAAACTACATCTACAGTGTAACGGTAACAGAGCCTTCTAATTCAAAATGGAATAAAAAAATGAATAGTATTATTCCTGCATAAAAGTTTAGGGAGAAGCTCTGTGAAATATCGTGTAATTATAGTTCTCCAACATAATTTAGTTTTTACTGAAATAGAAGAGGCAACGGTTGAATGGTACGCAGTTAATTTAGTGGCACCATCAACTATATTGCTCTCATTAGACAATTCATATACTAGTCATGTACAGGGATGGACTGATAGCAGGTATACGTTTAAATGACAGCTTAAAGGAACATTAAACCTTAAGGTCATATTTGTTTAACGATTCATTCTAAATATATTTTTAGTGTATGTCTTGTTTTTCAGCCGGATTGCCCTTGAACCACTCTATCTATCTATCTGTCTATCTATCTATATATATGTCTGTCTATCTGTCTATCTATCTTTCTTTCATTTCTTTTAAGCATGAAATATTGACTTACCTAGGAGTAGTCTTTACTATTATAACATTTATAGCTTGGAAATCACTTGCGCATATG
The DNA here is from genome assembly GCF_013368585.1 of Megalops cyprinoides. Taxonomy (NCBI): domain Eukaryota; kingdom Metazoa; phylum Chordata; class Actinopteri; order Elopiformes; family Megalopidae; genus Megalops; species Megalops cyprinoides. Next base: position 14,173,521 of record NC_050593.1, on the reverse strand, counting down.
AAGACCATGTCATAGTATCCGACTGCTAGCACACGCAAAGTGGAATGAGAAAATGTGTACCTCCTTGTTGACAACAAGGCAGAAGATGTGTCCATTGATTGGGTGGCCATGGCTTAAATAAGAAACTTCAGTCACCTGTGTATTGCATTTGATCATTTTATTCTGCATGGGCCTTCAGCAAGATCCAGCAAAACTGGAGGGTTACTTCAATCACTGTGGCTCAGAAAGCATGTCTGAGGGGCTGTAGGGAATATTCCAGAATCTGATCTTACACCACCGAGTCCGTCTGTCTTTTCACCTATTTGCATTTGCTACAGGCAACAGTCTGAACAACATCACCAAAAAAAAAAATCTTCTGCAGACTGCCTGCCTTGCAACTAGAAAAGAAAAAAAGGAAGTCAGGTTTAATACAGGAATAAAGTCACATCCCCCTGCCAAAGTGAAGCTATGTGTCTCAGAAATATGGTGTCCTTATGAGTCTGAGAAACAGGACATTCCCTAAAAAATGTTCAAACAGCTGTGGAAAAAAAAAACAGCAGCGATTTCCCTTTTATTTCTCCCAGCCTGTTCATGGGAGCACTATGATATTGGCCACCCACCCCGCACTCCAGACCCCATGGACTGAGAGCCTTTGGTTGTGGTGCAGAAAGTGTGAAAAAAGGAGAAATTAAAACATTCTGGCAGTGGTCTGCTATCTTCACTCTGCCTCAGGGTACAACTCAGGCCCTGAGGATCTTGGTGGTAGAGAGCGCCCAACTTTCTCCATCCTCTCTAGCCTCTTTTGTTTGTTTTTTTTTTTTTTTTGTATTTTTAAAGTGAAAGATCACTTCCACAGTGTTGTGGAAAAAATAATAATAACATGTATATCTACATCTGATGGAAAAATATGATTCTGCATAAGTCCTTAACATGTCATGTTAATGATACCATAACACGTGCATTACAATAAGCGATATTAATTCTGTCTCCTAAGTATGACAACATTAGCATATCCATTTAATTAACAACATGCTTAAAGCAGCTCTGTTTTAATCACTACATTCTATTTACTCTCCTTTGGCAGCGCTTGTAATTGTAACTTTCTCCCTTTTTTATTTTCAAATAATGAGATGTTTTCAACCCTTGATCTCACCAAAAGAAGTGTGCTGTCAAAAATTAACAGTCCACTTATATTACGTGACGAAGGTGTCACAATTGTGTGTTATCCTCATTACAGCAAAATTCAACCTATCTGATTTATTATTGCTGAATAATGTGAGTGCAAGGCTTTCCAAGCCCTGCAGAAAAAGTAATTCAGCCAAACAAAATTATCAGCTAATTATATTTAGAATCAAAAGCCCAATAAGTATTTGCACACACATTATGGGACTTGAAATGAATAGACCTTAATATTAAGCTTCATAGATGCTGTCGACAATGTATTTAATTGGAACAGAGGGGTCATTGTCTTGCCATTTTGACACCAGATCAATTAAAACCCTATTTAGCACTTAATGGATTATACTGGGTAAATTTTATTTGTGAGATTAATTTTACAAAAAGTGACAACATAAAGGCTCTGCTTATGAAAGTAAACCATAGAAATTCACAGCTCAAACCTTATTGTTATTTTTTATCACTCTCCTGCTTTTGATTGAGCACAGAAATTTAGATACATCATGATGACAGTGGCAATAGTTTTATGTGCTGCAGTGTGCATATACAAATAATTGGAAATCTATAGAAGAAATTACCACCATGTAATTCTTTACTCTAATTTATATTTTCACAATAAGAAATGGCTTCATGCAATTTGTAGTTTTGCATATTAATTGAATGTCATTATATACTCTTTTTTTTAATTAACAGCTTTGAAGAAGTATTGAAAATGATTACTATGGTAGTGTGATATGCTAGTTTGAAGAAACGAACATCTCCCTTTGTATGGTAAGCCCTCTAACTTATGGAGAGTGCATAAGGAATTTAACTGTACCACACACTGCCACTGGATACTCAGACATAGTCCGTAAATAAAAGTTCACAAAATAAAAAAGCACCTTTCATTCCTAGTTCGTTATGTGATAGATCTTTTGATTGTTTCTGTAGCAAGAACTATTGGTATGCCTTTTCTCCAGAAAGCTAATGTGGAATGACTAACCTGTAATAGCACCTCCATTATCATAAGCTGTAACTACATTTTCTTTGTTAATACCAGTTGCAAGTTGTACATTAGATCCCTGAACCACTTTACACTGCTCTGGTACATTTAGTTGATAAGCCAAAACATTCCAGGCATGCAAACACGTGTTCTTGTTTCAGCTGTAGCACGTTTAAGGAGTAAACTGATTCTATCATGCATTCCATGTGACATTTCACATTATTTAATATTTGTTTATTATTTTAATATGAACTTGGTCAATTTGCTTTGTTGGACAGTGCAAATCCAAATGATTGTTATTTTATTTAATAATAATAACCTCATAACTACAATGCCATGAAGACCAGATAAAGTTACTTAAACACTAAGCACATGACCTAGAGAGTCTTATAGGCCAAATACAATTTGATCTTTAATAATACATTTTGTTGCATGAATAATTTCCTATCTCAGACTGAAACTGAAGGGTCCCGTGAAACATGCATGTAGTGTAAAATACTGAGTTTGATGTGTGTTTTTTTTTCCAAGGCAATGGAACCTACCAATCAAAAAAGAAATGAGTCCTGTAATAGATAAATATCACTGAAGCCTGTTTTCTGAATCTCAGAATGTATAATTAGGATCATATATAGCTAGGAATGCTCAATATGCATAAATCTATGGTCCCCTGTGTTTTACAGGAGACTAGTGAAAACCAATGTTTGTGTTGTACAATTCTGAAAAGGAACATTGAAAGAAGGAATTATTAACATTTGAAAAGATTGGAAATATAATATCCTTTATGTCACATCGGGAAACCTGTTAATCTCACTTGTTTCCAAAACATGGCTCTTTTTTTCTTCCTTGTAATAAGGATAATATCTGAGCATTTTTTCTTATAACAGCTGTTAATGAAGACCAGATTTTTGCCATCAAATCCCTTCCCGCACTGTAAACATTGATTCTTCATTGCAGGGAGTGCACAGTCTAACCTGGTTTCTTACAATGTGGATGAGAAAGAGGGACATTACAGTTTTTTATTATTTATTTATTTGTTTTTCTTATGAAGGTGTACTTTTTCAGGGAAGGTAAGTGCATGCTGTTGTGCTTCACTTGTTTTTACATGCTTATGGGAGAGATCCATTGTAAACTGTTCCATGCTTGTTCAAAGTAGATGCCATATATTTGTGATGACGGAGAGGACTTGATGATAATTATTTGTTTCATTTCAGGTTAGTGGCTGTTCAGTGTGGACTCTGTCTGCTGTGCACAAATGCTCTTCTGTATCCTGGACTGCTACCAGGTGAATATGTTGATATTATCTGATAAATATATGTATTTTGAATTGCCAGTACATCTTCATTTTAATTCTAAATGTGTATACAAGTGATAGAACATGGCATGCATTCCAGTCGTTTTCATATACATTAAGCAGACTTGTACACTTATGATGCACGTGAACAAGTTTATGGAAAATTTATTGAAAGGCATTCATAATGTATCTCATTAGGAATGTACAAACGGAAGGAAAAATGAGCACCACTACCCAAGTCTACTTCTGCTGTTCTTTGAGGTCTTTGTGTGAATGCCTGCAATAGTGTTTATTTGATCTTATTATATTCATTCCAAATAACTGATCAGTAAATTTATGCATATACAAGTGTTTTTGTTTTGTATTTGGTACTAGACTGTTAATTTACCCAAAGGAAATGAGTAGAGTGCACATAGTCACTGTGAGGGACTGTTTTGCATTAAAAATCCTTTTGAGCTGAGGTAACTTAGGAAAATCGTGCTTTAATAATGTACAACATGAGGCGGCACAGAGCAATATGCATTTTTAATTACTAAAGTGACTAATATGTAGGTTCTGCTTTGAGGTTTTTGTTTCATTAAATATGTATCTGTTTTTCCTGCAGCTGAATATCTGTGCTCTACACCTGAACAGCTCTTTAAGAGACTACGGGGTTTCTTTAGCAGGTCAGACATGATGTTAAGGTAGTGATTGCAAAACAAAACATGTCGGTGCTATACATAGTTAATAGTGCTATGTTAATGACAATCATAAGCATGTCATGTTCTTGTTTTTTTTTTCTTTCCTCTGTGAGGTAAACGACACCTTTGCAACTTTAAGAAATGCATGCAATTCCTCCATATCGGCTCACTTTGTTCAAAAATGCATTTCTCTCTTTTTATGTTGTTTTTTTTAATATTTAAGAGTGATTAAAATGTATATGATTACAAAAGTGTATATCATTTGGAATTCATGAATTCAGATCATTGATCGTAGGATTTTTTTTTTTTCTCCATTGTCTGTCCCCATTGTATGCACCATCTGGAATAGCAAACAGGTGCCTAAATACCCTTAAGAGTGTCATTTAAGATTAAAATTTGAATGTGTCTCTGTAGCATTTTGAAATCTTGGCATAAAAAGGTGCTTTCCTGTTAGTGTGGCACCTTAAGAGGGAATAATGATACTTCTGTGCATGCAGCTTTTGAAAAGCCCGTATGAGTGTTAAACCTCAGGAAGGTGATACAAGAGCTGTTACACTGTTTAATCTCTAATATTCAACCGATTAGCACACAACAAATAATCAGGTCTGAGTCCTCTTTCAGTGGCCCAGGATTAGAAATTAAAGCACTAGCTATGGGGGAGATTAATAATTCTCTGATCCCATTTACTATCAACTAGCTTCAACATTAGAGACTTGTGTCCTACTTCTGAATTGACGTCCAGGGGATATAGACCTAATGAATGAGGAATTTGAAAGCTGTGCCACAGTGTATTGTACCACTACAATATTCAAATATTTCCGTGAAAAGAGAGACACATTCAGCATGAGATAATGTGCACTTTCAAAGATATTATTATATAGCAGTTAACTAGAGTCCAAACTTAATTCATATTTGCCAAGTTTACACATAATGTTCAAATTGAGAAAGCTTCTTTAATTGATATGAAAGTGATCGCAAAAGGCTTGTGGTGCAAATAGTTAAAGTTGTGAAAATGAGAAGAACAAAAACTCAATTTAAAACCCAATTTCAAAGTCATTACCTTTCACTGTCTATTAACAAAGCAATGGCTCAGAAGCTGGAATATAATGGTTAAAAATGCTTACTGGACGGCTCTGTGGTCCCACGTCATTACTGCGGGGTTGGCTGTAGGGCATTCCCAAAGTTATAGGCTCTGACTTCAAAGGACATTGCTGGTTGAGCTATAACTTTGACTTGACTTTTGTCTAATCATTAAGAGTATCATTTTTTCTTAATAAAAAGCAAAGAATAAAGTAAAAATATAATCAAATGAATTCAACTTGCATTCTTACTTCTGGGGTTGGTGAGTTCTATATTATGTCAAATATGAAACTATATATACAGTATATATAGACACATACAGAATTACAGAATATGTAATTAGTATATGTTTGTGTATATGCATATTATATTTGGGTGCAATAGTACCTCACAGTGGAAGAATATTAACATGCATACGAGTATACAGCATTGTAGCATGCAGTGGTGTATTTAAAAGCTGTGCAAAGGGTCTGGATAACAAGGGAGTGCAAAGGGGTAACTAATGAAAGAGCTCAACCATCCAGCTGACTGGAGGGACTGAATAATTGATCGCTTACAGAAAGTAGATACAAGAAATGTCAATGAGGGGAAATATACACAGTATCAAATTATCATTTGGCTTCCGCTGAAAAATGAGGACATTCTCCCAAGCCACAGTGAAATTTCTGCAACAGTAGGGAGTCAAAGATGATGCACCTTTCGGCAGCCAAGAGACTTACACACATCTTGGAATTATAAACAGACAGTTAAACAATGTCCGTGTCAGTTCCATAGTTCAGTTTTATTTGAATATTACTACAGTGTTTTTTGTTATCTCATGCTTAAGAGCATGATACACTACAAATTCAAGAAACACAATTAAAAAAAAATTTAGTGTTGTTCTTTGTTTAAATTTCCAACAGGGACTGAGCCAGTGGAACAGTGACTGGTGAGGCATTCCAGGTGTAGCTAAATAACTCTCATTGCAACTTAAGCCATTTTCTCATATGAACTCCGGACAATGTCCAGAGAATCAGGTCCGGACATTGTCTGGAGCTGCCCTTTCACACATGTAGCACACAACAGGAGATTGTCCATATCAGACGGGTTCTCACCTACTGGAAATACTCTGTTTGGTTTAGGCGAGGGGTGGCACCTGGGTCGAGTGTGCAGGAGGCAGGATATGATGCAAAAAGTATGCTGCGGAAATCGTGGTCATGTAGCTGGTTCGTAATTTGGTCATAAACAACTGAGTCAATATGGTCATAAACGGCAAGTTCCTTGAATTTGTCTGACGATTCCAGTGTCGGCCCTTATCAACAGAAGTCCCCGAATCTCGTCGTCTCTCCAGTTACACATTTTTGTTGGCATCTTTGTGTAAATGACCCTTCTTCTTCACCCTCGGGTATTTGTATTCTTCCGGTTTTGTACCAGTCGCATGATAGAAATGTCATCAACACGCCCACTCGCTCGCTGTGAATTCTCCGGACAATGACCTGGTCTATTCACTCAATCGGACATTACACAGACTTTGTACTAGGGAGCTAGCAGGGTAAAGTCCGTTTAATGTCCGGTCCAATTGATTCGGACATTTGCGTTCTCAAATACAGCTCCTCCGGGTAATGTCTAGATAAGTTCAGAGTTGCAGTGCATGTCTGAAAGGGGATTTAGTCACAGGAAGGCTACCATTAAAAGTCATCACTCTATGTGATTGACTGGGAAAGGCAGGTCAGCTGCCCAGCAAGGTAACCCAGATGAGGGAATGGAAATGGTAACTACTGTGATCATCTCAATATGTGCTTCCATTAACAGAACCTTGATTATTTTCAGGAATTATAATATATGCTGTTTGGTATCATTTTAACATTAAATAAATTAATTAATTTAATTAAAAGTAAATGAAATGTTTGTTTTGTGTTAATTTTTTTACAGCCGCAATGTGTGGTAGACCAGCTGTTAACAGCACAACCTTTTCCAGAAGTAGGTATATTGATACTGAAGTCAGCTGGTTTTGTTAGCTAGGACAAATGGTTTAGCTAGCTGGCTTGGTACATTCCATACCTCCTTTCAGCCCCAAATGTTTATGACTGACTAACTCCTTTGAATGATACTTTCTACTGTTTTTTGCTGTCTATGTGTCATACAGTCTTTTGAAGAGTTGGCCTCATCTATAATAACATATATTGAGGTTTGGCCACTGTAATAGAAAAGAAATAAAATCAGTTTCGAACCAGGTCCTACAGCTGTCACCGGATGAAAAACATTACAAAAGTGCTTGCTTCTTCTACAGAGACATGTACCTGTTAGTCAAGTAGTGAATGTGAGGGTTAATCATAGATTCATAGACTACTTTCTGGAAATAGTGCCAGGTTTTCATTGTTTTCATTGTTTTCTTGGTTTTCAAAAACATTTGTTGTGATCCTGGCCAAGATCTTGACCCATATTTAGACAAGCTTAACACAATAAGCAAATGCTATATGCAAGTGGATGAAAAGCAGTATGGGGTCAGACAAATATAAAATGTGGTTATTTGATGGCATTAATGCATAAGTTATTACCTGAGGGTGTGGTGAGGGCTCGGTTCTGTCATGAGAAATTGCCTTGCTTGTATTTTCCTCTTTAAAAGCCATTGCAATTACACATTGGCATTTTCTCATTTACTCAATGATTAATCAGGCTCATTGGCTGATTTCAGCATGGACAATGTGCAGCTTGACTACATTTGTGAAGTTAGAGTCAGGGAGGAGGAAAAGGAAGTGCTTGTGAGGGAGGTGCAGGCAAGGCACAATGACTACATTTACATGTAGGTAGAACTCCAGTCCACGGTGTTTGTGCTCCTAACACTAATTACAGCCATATTCCAAATAAGCAAATAATCCAGATAATCTACACTTACCACAAAATGTGACCACAGCTAATAAATTTAACCTTAAAAAGCCCTGTAAGTCAGTAATTCTCAGCTCTGAATCAGTGAGATTTTGATACTTTACTGATTGTCCTTTTACAAGCATACACCTAGCTAGCAAGGAAACGTTAGCTCGCTGCATGGTAATTTTGGACAAAACTTAATACAAATGTAACTTCAGTTTGTGAAGTGAAGTAGCCTCAGAGACAATGGTACACTGGTTGTTTTGTCAATGCAAGTTCACACTGGCTGTTAAGTTCATATGTGAGACAAAGCTCAGTCAGGTCAGTAGGTATGGTATTTAATAGCTAGTAATATCACCAGCCAGCTAGCTGACTTTGTTTCCCTATACAAACATCTCTCCAGCTACCTTTTTGGTAACAAACATGAATTAGCAAAGGGTGAGAATTCATTGTACTACCATTCAGGGGCCTCATTTATAAAATTTGCATAGATTTCATACTAAATGTGAACATGCGATTAGTTCTGGAGAAGTGTGTACACATGTCTTACCAGATGTGTATTTGCATAAATAAAGCTGTATATATCACACATATGTATGTTTTTTTGTATAAGACAAAAAAACATAATTGTGTGTGTACATGAACAAGCATTACAACTTGACTAAATGAATGCCTTCAATTTGCCTTATATGGTGGCTACCTAAACCATTGTTTCTGTTGAAATGGTCATCACAGTGGCAATTAAAAGGAATATGACTAAAACATTCAAAGAAGAAAAATTTTTCTGACATTGAGTTAGAGGTGCTGCTGACTGAGGTGCAGACAAGATCAAATGTATTGTTGTATTGATATGTTAAGTATGCAGATGTAGCAATTTAACTGTGCGTGTATACAGCATTTTGTCTACGGGTGTATTGTACAAATTAAACCCCTGTTGAATTGTAGAAAAAATTCTGAAACCACGATTAACTTCAGTTCCTGTCTTTCTGGTAGCCATTTGCCTTCTCGTACAATGAAACAAAATATCGGAATTTTCCACTGTATGGTGGAAGGGAAACATGCCCACCTTCAGAAGTTTCTTAACATCTTTCCATTAGCCACATTGGGGAAAGTTCATGTCCTACTTTGTGTGCATTATTTATGGCTGCACTTCTAAACACATCTGAAGGCCTTTGCGGCAGATTCCCTTGGTATATTGAAGGGGGTCTCTTGATACTAGGGTTACCTCAATGGCGATACAGTGAACACAAAAAAGGCTATCCCACCTAACTGTTTTCTAATAAATAAAATGCATAAGACTGCTGGTCTTGAAAGAGGAAGAAGCATGGTGAACATGAAAAGTAGCCCACTAATTAATTATGTACCTCACCAGTCCACCCACTCTCTCCTTCAGTTCAGCGTCCATGGGAGATGTTCACTGACATGAGTTTTGCATCACGTCTTTTCTGTTCCACTGAGCGCAAGAACAGAACTTTAAGTCAATTCTGGAGAATTTAGAACCGCCTGAATGGTTGTACCGGGTCGCCGATTGGGAATGAACCATCTCATTTTTGGCATAACTTCACCTCTCTTTCCTCAAAGGGTTCTACCATTTTTTGCTTTGGAAAGGACATTACAGTCTCAGGTCAGTTCTATTCTAAACGTGCTTCTGTGAAGCTCTCGATCTTTTGATTTGAATTGTTAAAAAAGAAAAAAAAAAAAAAAACCTTCAAGATTAACAAACGTTGATTCCATCTTGAGTCTACTTGTCGTCACAATGGAACACTTCCTAATAGGGGGAGTGGTGTTCATGGCAATTCTTGAACTTCGACCCAGGCTGTGTGATTTCCATTGATGGAGACAAGGACAAATCCTGTTTGCTCTACCGCTGCTTAGAGCCTTGAATCCTGACTCTCACGTTTGTTCCAACAAATCATGTAAGCTCCCATCATTCACTCAGGAAGTGTGTGCCTGATAAACAGTGTGTCTGCACAGTTATGAATGTTTTTTTCCCCCTCCCCAATATGTTTAAATCTCCTCAGCAGGTTAAGGGCATACTTTTAAAAGTACACCCCTGCCTGTCTTACCTCTCTTTCAGTCTCAAATGAATGCAAGTGATTCTTGATATTTCCTTAATTAGGCTACATAGATCTGGATAGTTCTGGTCGTGAGTGGAGAGTTCTCACAAAAAGACACACAGATCACACTTTAATACCCTTAAAATTAAAAGTTGTAAACATCATGCAGGGCGTTCATTTATTTATTTCTTTTACATGTACAATTACTTGAATAACTTGCCATTGTGCCTTTTCTAGGCTAAATTGTTTGAAGGAATTGCGTTCATCTAAACTTGTATGTTTATTTTTGATTTGAATATTTAATAGTAAGCAGATTTTCAAAAATAAATGTGTATGTCACGTGCTATGTTTATTTATAATTTTGACGGTATGCACTAACAATAGTTAGATTATATCAAGCACCACAGCAAGGGTGACTTTTAGGAGCATGTATACATAATAGAAAATAACCATATAGAACTAAAACATATTTCCTGCAGAACTTTTCCACCTTTTCAATGCCTCTGTTAATTCCCATGTCTTTTCACTGAACTGTGTCTTAGAACTTGTGCTTCAATTGGGTCATGGATTAATTTTGAATTGAATGTGTTCATCCGTCTATTTTAAGGTACATTGATTGGTGGCAGATTTGCAGATTTTCACTGTAGCATTATTGAAAACAGAGCCAGTTGTTTTTCACAGGCCCAGTAAATTCCCCTTTTCTTTACAGGTCATACAAGCTGATCAAAGTCTCAAAACCACAGACCTCTTACAGGTGACAGGTGGGATCTGATTTCTTCTGCTTTAAATAGCATCTGTGTGGGTTTCAAGGGCTTCAAATGAATGTCCTATGTGATATGCCATAACATTGTTTTCTATAAGAGCTTGCAGCATCCGGTATGCTGTTCTGCATTTGATGTATTGCATGTATGTGCTTTTTAGACTTTCTATCAAGGGCTGTTAGATTTTAGCAGCATCTGAGGGGCCAGCTCAGAAGGAAACATCACATCTCTCACATCAGACATAGAGAACAGATATTTTATGCACATGCTAAGCTCTGGGCTTATGGTCTGAATTTGGTGTTGAGAGAATGTGTTTAAAATGTTTGTTGCTTGCACAGGCTTAGATACCAGAGACTGGTATTGGTGTTGTCATTGCCCTCTACAATGCTCCAAAGTTATTATTCTTTAGGGGCACACAGGGTTGTTCTCTGAACCTTTTCTTAATAATTAGATTATGCATACTGAAAAAAGTATTTGAATGCCCCAAAATGTGCCCCATATGTGGGTGACTGATAAATGTAGTGGATGTCATTTTATGTCCTTTTTTCTCCATTTTCTTCCATGTTGTATAGTTGTGTCGTTGTACATTGTATGCATTTGTAATTGTAATGAACTTGGCTCAAGTCAATATTCAACTTGAAAGACAACTGATACACAGATACTGTAGGGAAATTTGCATATTATGTTTTTTTTAAAAAATCAAAATTCAGATCTATCATATTAGCATTTAACAATGTGCCCACTGTTTAATAGATGGCGGCAGCTGAAAATGACTTCAAAAAAGAACAGAGACCTGATTTTGACTATTAGAGCAGCGAGATTAGCTGGTAATGAAGGGAATATTCGAGCACTTTAATCTTAGGATACATTCCTTGAATCATTTATGCCGCAGAAGCACCGTACAAATGTGTTGCGCTTGTTGAAAATTTCCCCGCTCTCTCTCCCCTCTTCTCTCTCTCTCTCTCTCTCTCTCTCGTCTGTAGGTTGAGATGGCTGCGTATTCCTGGGCTGCTCTGAGGAAGCGGTTCAGGTCTCTCCTGGCAGCTGATGCCGGCGAAGATCTGTGACAGATGGGGCGAAGTCACAAACTTGCAGCCCGAGGCAGAATCGGCAGAACTTTCCAGAGTGTGCCCATATTTACCTGATCAGAGAGAAAAAAGTGGGGGGGGGAGAAAATCTGCAGAGGAAGCCGGAGCCTGGCTGCCTGTCATAGCTGACACCAAGCCATCTGCCACAAACCTGTGGCGGCTTCAGATCTCCCTTCCCTGCCACCACCCCGGCCCAAATTAAATACAGATCCATACAGACGTTATGATGGCTACACATGTCCCCAGCCTTACATGCAGGAGACTTTTTTTTTGTACGTGCAAAAAAAAAAAAAAAAAGAAAAGAGAAAAGAAAACGTATAACCACATTCATGTATCCCATATGTGGTGCCACATCGAATTTCCGGTGGAATCTGTTTTTATCCTTTGTACTGGATGACATGGTGCCGGAATGCTTTCTTTCTCCGACGTGACGGCAGCCAAACTGCAGCTTCAAACGCTCCTACTTGGCTGCCTCTCTACCTAGGTTGCCAGGTTATGGTGGCGTTCTCTGAGGGCCACAGGGGCTGAGAGGAGGATAAGAGTGCTTCTGGACTAATTGGGCAGCCATCCATGAATTGTTTTTCAGGCAAGAGGGCCCTGCTTTTGCGCTTGCCTTCTTTGCAAATTAATGACTCTGGTGTAGGGGTTTTTAAGTGAAGGTATTAATAAGGGGTCTGGCAGGTATTCCCCTGATTCACAGTGTTACATTTGCATTTAATTAATCTTGAAGAAAGCTGCAAGATAAACAGCTGTAATTCAGACCAGCAGTGGGAATATGCTACATGGTGCCACCTATCTGAGAAAATGGGAGCCAGTATGTGTGCGTGTGTGTGTGTGTAATTTTCAAAAAAAAAAAAAAAAAAGTATGCAGATTTGAACAAAAATCACAACAAAGATACATCAAATTAACAACAAAAAAGCACTAAGGAAGTAATGATTCATAATTTATCATTAACACTATCAGGTTTCAGAGTTTGAGGTTGATAGGATTAATGAAATAGTATAATTATAATTTCAAAATTAAATAGAAACACTTCATGAGGTAATTTAAGTTGGGAAAGTAAATTACTATGTGGTACTTCATTTAATATTATGCTAGCTCGGTCATGACAGGAGCGAAGTACTGCACAATTCAACTACACCCTGTTTATTATGTAGTCATCATTTGCTGTAACAGGAGGGGGGAGCTCCGGCTTGAATAATTTTGTCTGTATTATCTTCTTGTAAATATAGAGTCTTTTTTTTAGTATTTTGTCAGTAAATCTGAACCTCTTGTATCACCTGCTGAACCTGTGGTATAAAATCAAATCATGTATATTCAATATTGGATTTCATATAGGCATCTTTGTAAATGTGTTTAAATTGCATTTGTTAGCTGTTTTATACCGGTTGATCAAAATCACAGTGACACCTTACAAAAATGTCTTAATTTTACTGTTGCCTATTATTTCTGTCTGGGAGGGGGGGGTGGGACCTTTATGTGGTTATAATTCAGCTGCCTCCACATGCAGGCGACTTCGATTCCGTGTCCCCAATCTAATTAGGGTGTAAAGGTGTGTCGTTGAAGCTATCAAATCAACGTCCAGTTTCCAGGTTACACCTTTTTAGCCCCTGCTTTGCAGATTAATTAACGCATGCCTTTTCTGTGAAAGTGGAGACCTGGCCTCTTCTGACGCCTCACAGCTGTGTCACAGCACACGTTTCAGAGAGAGAGAGAGAGGGAGAGAGAGGGAGAGAGAGAGAGGGAGCAGGGCAGTCTGCAGGAAGGTTAGAGGCGTAGCTCTCTGGAAAACGCGTCTCCTCGTCTGTCGCTCGCAGCTACATTCCCTGGCTTTCGCGTCCACTTGCCTTTTATCACACCCTGGAGCGCTCATGGTGGGATATGAAGCCAGGAAAATATAAGCAATATAAAAGTGAGTGAAAAAGGGGAAGAAAAAGAGAGAGAGAGAGGGGGGATATGAATATTGGCTTGATAAGATATAATGAATTGCTTCGGTTTAAGTAATTTTAAACTTTAAATGTTTATATGTAATGATGTTTGTTGGCAGAGAGGGGGGAGGGTTGCTTACCCATTGTATTAATAGACTTTGCTGAGGTTACATGGGCCCCTGGGTACATCGCAAAACTGTCCTCCTACACAATCGCGCGCAGCTGTAATTTAGCCTGAGGCACACCTACCCACAGTCACTATCTAATGCATTTTACATTTCCACACATGAAAAAAAAGGGGGGGGGGACTCTGCTCTCTTTGTTCCCTTTGTACCCTGCGTCATCTGACACATGGAAACTGTAGTGTAGGGTTTTGTTTGCCTCTAATCTGTAATTAGGAATTCTGTGTACAGGGGCCTAGCTTTATGGCTGCCTTTCCAGTTGACAAATATTACTAAGGGATCATGGTAGTTGAACGGCGAAACTAGAATAATTATGTTACTAAGGCCCTATTTGGCGTCATTCGAATGATAAATAGCCTAGGTTTTAACCCTTTTGTAATCCCTTTGAGCTTTTGCCACAGGAAGACAAATAAAATTCACTTTGTTTTCATTCCCAGTAGAGTTGAAGGTCTCCTTCTGACAAAAAACTTTAATAAACGATGCAAATGTTGGAAATGGCCATTTATGACATTGCATATGGTAATGTTTCACTGGTAGTGTTTACTTTGCATACTGCTACATCTATGACTGCCACAGACAGTTCAAAAAGTATGTGCAGCCTTACATTTATAAAATTTGTATATAAGCATGTATATATTCCAGATTTTTTCCCCATTCAGTTTAATGATAGGTGTTCTAAAGAACTAATTGTAAAAGATTTGTATTGTTTTATGTGGTCTAACAGTATGCAGTATGTCTTTTGTTAAGATATTCTTCAGTCTGTGCTCAGAGCCCTGACATGAGATTCCATTGTTCCATAGTTAACAATGGAGTTTATGATTCCGTGAGACATGGAGAGGATCCAAAACCAGGCCAGGGTATGGTGACACAACATCCTATGAGGATCCAGTTCTTTGCCAGACTCAGTGTGAGGTTCAAACAACACTGTGATTTCCCTTAACTTTGCTGGTCTTTGCTAATGTCCCTGGTTGAGATGTGAGAGAAGGCTTGTTTGATCAGCTTTGCCATTTTGTCATACTTAACTCTTTGATTTTACCCGTAATCATTAGCAGCAATCACAAGCCTTAATTGCAGATCTTTCTTTCTTTATACATTTGCCATCCTTTAATGTTCCTACAAGATGTTTGAGATCACTGTGTTCTGTGCCAGTGTTTATCACCTCTTTATGGAACTTTCTGCAAACACTGAGCTGTTGAAATGCAAGAAGTGCAACACTTGTAAGAAAAACTTGCTGACACGCAGAATGCATTTGGAAGAGACATTAGAACAGGATTCATACCCCAAGTAAACTAATGATTCCACCCTCAGTTTCAGGTGAGACAACTTATATCAGCATATGTATTCAAAGGAAGACTAGGGGGAAAAGCTGCAGAATTGGATACTCAAATGCAAACTGTGTCAGGAAAATATGTTTGGCACCTTGGTTTTTGACAAAAATGGTTCATTTTACTATTTGCTTTTAGTGGAGAAGAATGAAAAGACCATTAAGTTGGAACTCTATAGCTGAGCAGTGAGGGTCATTAGTTGTAAATAAAGCATTGCGAGACCTGGAAACACTGAAGTGAAACATTTCCTCTGAGAAATGCAATGTCTGCTCTCAATCTTTCTCTCCTTCTCATTGTATGTACAGCGTCCTCCGCCCTGCCCTCCGTGCTGAAGAGCAGGCAAAAAATATTCAGAATGCAGAGCTGCCAAAATGCTCATAGAGGCAATTTAATTCTTGACAAAACTGACATTGGTTAACCTGGATGGCTGCCAAATTCATCAGGCCCTCAAACTCAAACAAATCCATAAAAGGATGAACCCAGATTTATTTGACCTGTAAACCAAAGAATAGAGACTGTCCAAATATTGAAAGTATTTCTGTGCTAAATAACCCCTGCCGTTCATTTTTTCCCCCCAGTCACTCATCAGGATCTTCCAAATAACACCCTTGGCAGAGTCAGCCACCTCACGCAGTTCTTGACTCTATGAATGTGGATACTGACACTGTAATTCTAAAGTGCCAAAAAAAAAAAAAAATCACAAATTTCTACCCCCCAACGACTCCCGGTTCCCTTGTGTGTTTTCGAGAGGTGTTCCGGACATGCTGGCAGTCACGCTCCAGTGTCACCTTCTTCTGACCGGAATTCGACTTCCCTAGCGAGGATTTCCCATCTGTTTTCCCTGCTTTGCACACCTAGCATGCAAACTGCTTAGTTAGAAGGACCTGTGGCCATAACACTGGCTGAGCCCCGGCCATAACGGGGCTGGCCACCCCCCCCCATGTGGGACACAAAAACAAATAAATGCTCACACTCAATTATTCTGGATGAACAGTAACGGAATCTGGGAGCTCCACATCCCTGCTGGAACGGGCTCATCCTATTGTTAGTTTTGCTTGAAAATGTGCATGTCTGAGATGGTTTACTCTGAGGAAAGTGAAAGTGCAAGCCTTTGGGAAGGTTATAGACAGGGCTTTGCTACGGGTATCATCACAGGAGAAAGTGCTGGCCGCAATGTACAGTTTATTAAAATGGTACTCTTTGCAAGGTGCAACATCACCTCAGTGTGCAATTTTTCTGCACTTTTTTGAACAGGACAACTAACATTGTGAATACATAGTGTGCTGGGCCTTAACACTTAAAGGAGCAGGGTTAGAAATATAACGATGCTGAGTTTGCTGGGCCATAACACTTAAAGGAACAGCATTATAAATAGAACAGCCCATTTGGGCCTAAAGATGTGTTGAAATGTCCACTCTGATTTACTGCTAACATGTACTGATTCTCTGCAAAGGCAGTCTGTGTTTAAACAGCATGAACAATTCCCCTTTCAATATTATTTTCTTCCACCTGGTGGTTACAGCAAGATATAAGGGAATTAATACAATTTCTCTCTCACTAAGCGAGAGTGTCAGACTGATTCTACTGTGCATATAGCAGCACTAAACCTAGAAAAAAAATCACCAGAAGGAAAAACTGAAAGCCAGTTGAGGGGAAACTTCTTTTAACTCGAGCAGGGCAAAGCAGAACAGCGGAGTGTTGAACATTGCAAATGAAATGGGGTCAAAATCAGGCACCCTTTTCTATTTTCATCTATTTTCATAATTCTATCCATAGTACATGTGAATCATGTTCAATTGTCATTAGTTTAGGTCGAGGAAGGAGCAGTTTTGAAGATATTAAATAAACAGGTTTAAAATTAGATAAGTATTACATGCATATATAATAGATATCTATTATATGAATGAACTTGTAAAATTGAACATGGCTGATAAAACATGTTGTATTCATTTAGGGTTTGTAATTTGTAACCAGTGTTGGCTAACACTGACTGACTGCTGAAGGTCTTTGTACATAGTAATTGTACTATATAAAATATATTTCATCTATATAAATGTTAGCAATAAAATTATTGCAAAATCCCCTTGAATATTTCCGTAGTATATAAGGGATTACATTTCCTGTCAATTGTTGCTTGTTTTTCAAGCTGCTCCACAATGTACCAAATAAGACCCCTGTGCTGCTCTGGTGATCTCCTTACATATATGATATGTATTCTTATATATATATATATATATATATATATATATATATATATGTACTGTAGTAATCAGTAATCAGTTTTAATCAGTTTTACTCTGTACACTTACATTTTACAAAAACAGCTTCAAAATCATTTCAGTTTAAAAATAACAGGTCTGTAAAGTAAATTGATTTAATGAATTGATTTAATTTGAATACGTTTTTTAAATGTATGTTTGTCAATGAATAGGGACCCTTACCATCTATAAGTAACAATCCAAACCAAAACACTAAGCTACTGCTATCCATGGTATTTTTTAAAAAGTGATTTGATTTTTGT
Source organism: Megalops cyprinoides (assembly GCF_013368585.1). Taxonomy (NCBI): domain Eukaryota; kingdom Metazoa; phylum Chordata; class Actinopteri; order Elopiformes; family Megalopidae; genus Megalops; species Megalops cyprinoides. Next base: position 14,155,623 of record NC_050593.1, on the reverse strand, counting down.
GCACTATTACTCCTGAAACCAGGCATGAATGGCTGAAGATTGAAACAGAGCACTAAAGAAGAAGAGAACAAAGGAAATTTACTTTGTTTTGTGTTGGTTAAATATTTGTTCTCCCTGAAAATGATCACATTCTTAATGTCCTACTGCTGTTAATCCTATCACTTGCAGCATTACATTTGTTCACAATTCAGAATAAAGGAGTTCTGTATTAAGGTGAAGGAGATTTAAAAATAATTTTAAAAAATCTTACTTTGTAGCTGTGTTTCAGTTTCCAGTTTTCTTGGAGGTGGGGGGGGGGGGGGGGGTGTGCAGGCTTCTAAAATGAGCATCTCTGGAACCTTTCAACCACTGACTGCCAGTAGGGCCCACCTGAAGGACTTAACACACTTAGTCACCTTAATTCTTCCCTTGGAGTCACCCGTTTGTCTAGTTATGAGTGGGATTGCAGGGACCTCTGCACCTTTTCTGTATTGCCGGAGGCAGCCCAAGGTGCCCTTTGCGCTGGAAAGGAAACGGGAGGGAAAGGGGATGGCAACCTTTGCACCTTATGCCCCACTGCAGTCGGCTTCAGAGAACAGGCACATGGGGGAACCTAATGCGCCATGCTACCTAAATACCTTTTGGATATAAGAACTTAATAAAGGAACTTCCAGCGCATCCATTACCCCCACTGCAGTGCATAACAAATTAGATTTAATAGGGTTCCTTTCCCCCACAGTCATTTTTGCCATTTGCTTTAAAATTTCAATTTAGTGCCTAATGCTTGGGTTTCCTATAATGTATTATATTGCTATATTATACCAATTACAGCAACTGCGAACATTAAATTAAAAGCATTAGTGCAATATTAGACTGTAGATCAGCCGTTTGAAACTGGTTTTGTTCAAAGCAGCGGGCAAAGTCATGCTCTGAGATTTTGCCGCGGTAAATCCGATGACTTAAAATGTACAAAGAAAGTGACCCACGACAATTCTTCTCTGTTAAATATCACAGAGACAGCCATTTTGTAAAGCCATTTTAGTTGCTGCTGTATGCCTACAATAAATTCTAAAAGGAGGATCTTAGGTTTTTGCAATGCTTGAATTCACACACAATTTCATTCTTATAGAAAGGAATAGATGTGTTCATTACCCATGTGGGACTGTCTCAATTCTTTTATTATTTATTTAGTTATTTAATTAATTTATTTATTTATTTTTGCTATGCATGAGGAGCTGTTTATTTACGCATGCCAACGTTTCTTCTAAATCCAGCAAAGGCATCTATTGCTTCCAGAATTCTCCAAGGGACACCGTGCTTTATTTCACTTCCAGCATCCTGAGAGCACCCTCCAAACCAAATAAACAGGTGCTTCAGATGTTCTGTACTTTTCAGTGAGACACTTCTACGCCCCTCCGATTTAATAAATAGTTCTTAACCTTTTTCAGCGGCACTTTCACATTGACTGGTCTCCTTTCCTTCATCAGGAGGTGGGAAACCAGATGGCACAATTCAGCAAGACAAGCAATCATGTGACCATGGCATGATCAGTATTTTACCACTGACTTCCTGTCAGCTATCCCACCCTCGCTCTCTCAGCAGTTGGTGTCACTATGCCTTCTGTATAAAAGACCCTGCTGTGAAGATTGGACAGTATGCCTGCCAAAGAAATACATTTATTTGCGTTCATACAATCTCTTATTAATGTGTCCACTGGAGATTAGCCCAGTGCTATCTCAGTGTTAGACTGAGCTATCACTGGGCATTTCCTGAAGAAAGGGTCAAATAATGATCTAGTGTTTTTACAAATCCGAGTTAAATATAAAGCAGTCTATAACATCAGTAGAGTGTGGTGAATAGTGTGCAAATGCAGTTGTTACATATTGCATGCAAAATTGGGTACTTTTGATCAGACCGAGTAAGGTTTTGTGCTTACATCAGACTACAAAAAAGTGTTTTTCATGTTAAATTACTATTGATTCTTAATTTCCCAGAATTTATATCACCAGTACCACCAGTTTTTGCTGTTATCTTTGAAAATAGAAATAATAATAATTAAGAAGACAGTGTGTATAATTGTAAGTAAAGTCACTGTTGTGTTCACAAACGTAGATGCACTCAGCCAGAGAAATGTCCATTTGGTTTCCATATGATATCTGAAATAGCCTAGTGGACATGAGGTTGAAATATGTCAGCCTTGAGTGTTCTTTGCGGCATAACGTCAGGCCTGCATTTCTGCAGTGGACCAATACTGGAACTATGCGTATCATTATTGGAAAAGTTTGCTGTTGTCAAATTAATTTAAAAAAAATTAATTAAAAAATTTCACCATTATGTTTGGACAGCATATCTGAAGTAACATTGCTCTCTTCAGTTGACCAATTTATCAGTTTTACATCAGGAAAAAGAAAAAAAAAATGCTACCCGAACATTTCAAATAATTTAATAAATCACAGATTATTTTCCCTTAATTCCACATAAACTTTATCTAGCTGTGCAAATACTGATGCCTCCTCTGGCTGAAACGGTTTAATTACAGTCGATCTGCAATTTTTCTGAATTTGTTGGTATAAAGGTGTCAGGAAAATAATAAGTATATGAAAAATTTCCTCCAGCTCATCAACTATTGTACACCTTGTTTCCTGTTACCTGTGCCACAGCGTTCACACGGCACACATCACACTGGGCTTTTAGAGGCAACCCATTATTCAATTATTTGCTTATCTCATCAGTCAGTCCATGTCATTAATGGGGTAACCACTTAACTGTACAGATGATAAAGAGCAAGCATACAAAATGGCTGAAGTCATACCCCTGACAATAATAGTGATCAGTTATGAAAATATGAATCACACTACATAAATTAGTTGTGCACACTCTGTGGCTGCAAACCTAATCAGCATAAATAGAGCCAGATACTTGAGCGTTCCACTGGTTTTGAAAACAGCCTCCCTGAAGGTTTGCAGTAGTTTGGAATTCATAATTCTGCTGACAAAAATGTGTAAACATGAGCTTGGCTCTGCTTTTGTCTTGAAATATAGTATACACAGTGCTATAAGAACACACAGATATCTGAAGGGATATTGATTTGATTTTTTAATCCGTGGTTTTCCAAATATGATTTTACTTTTTTTCTGGCACTTTCATATCCTTCTGGTGACCTCGCTAACTCTCTTGAGTCTCACTTCCCTCCTCTTTCCCTACTGTTTAAAAACCTACAGCTCACTCTTAACTCCTCCTCCTATACATCTGTTAAAATATTTTTTCTTCACCTCATTCTTGCTGCATTGTCTTACATATTATTCACTTTCTTGGTCAGGCTCTTCTCATTTTTCACCCTGATTAGTGATCAGCCTTGAGAGTGGAGGAGAGAGTGAGGAAGCTTCACTGATAGCAAAAAGCTGGATGAATGAAAACCATGCAGGCAAAATGGTCAGGAAGGCTTGTGAATCTACAGTATGATAACACCTGCTTTGAAATAGGGAGTCTAGCCTCCTGTTTGTGTGTGTGTGTGTGTGGTACATAATATTCTACATGTATTTTAGCTGGAAAGTTGAGTGCAGTCTTGTATTGTAATACTGCATCTGTGGTTACAGGTGTCAATACTGTCTGCAGCATAAGGTCATTTTGGCTGTAATAATGATTCTTTGTGTTCTTCTGAGGCTACCCCTCAAAGAGGCTCTGAGACCCATTATAGAAGGAAGACTACATACATACAAAATGTCTTTCTAATGCTCATCTAACTTGACATAAGTTAAACGTAATACAAATCATGTTGTTCTTAATATAAAATGCTATCCCTCTTTTATAATATCCTGTATTTCTAATTTTATAAAGCTCTGTATGGTCTTACTTTGCACTATGTCTGTCCTTTATGTATCTGTGTCTCTCCCACTGTAGTCATGTGTGATTGGAGGTGCCTATAATGTACCTGTGACATGTGGATCCTGCCGGGAGTGGGGTAAAAAGCCCTGACATATGGCTGCGTGGCTGCACTCTCATCTTGCTCACACGCAGTGATGCAACATGCAGTGTCTTATCACATTTTCAATTGCCTCAACAACTTCAGAGTCTCAGTAACTGCTCTTGGCTGATTTTCTGCCACTCAGGCGGCTTGAGACAGGCAATACTCTAGATGCAGTTGGAGATGTTCATCTCGAGAGCCAGTGATTAAAATTTGACCCTTGGCTTTGGGAGGGGCTGTGGGCTGTCTGTGTTCACCAGAGCTCATTAGAATTTTGCTTGCTGTAACACAGAGGAGAGATCCAGGAATTTCATGTTGTGACAACAACCCGTATATTAATGTGCTTTTTTAAAATGGCTCAAAATATTCCCTGAATTTTAATGAATCTGTATTTTTAAGCCTAGACTGATTACTTGTATGAATGTTGGCTTTATCATGCAAAGACCAATTGGTTTTTACTGAGGAAGCACAGTGTGGGAATGCTCTGTCCACAGTGCAACCATCCTCCAGGTAAAGGCTCTCCGTCATCAGCAGGGGCTACTTTTCTCCCATAACAGAGAGGCGTGAAGATGGCACTTCTACTAGTTGAGCCAAAAGACGTTTCGAGTGTTTACTTCAAAGAGGGCTGGATTATGTTAGCATACAGTACGTCCTGGGGGAGACCTTTGAAGGAAACTTAGTGCAGAGCTGCTCCTGGCTATTGGGCGCATGTTTGTCTAAACCCATTTTGTTCACCATACTTGCCACTACGCTGTTGGCCCGCTGCTTTTTTTTTTTCTAATCACTGGAAAGAGTGTTCCATTTACAACTTCTTTTTTGACACTTCCTGTTTGACGCACCCCCCCATCCCAAATCCACCCTACCCACCGCGCCAGACGTCCGTTCTTTCTCACCATTTTTGGGGAACTGAATAAGAGCTTTCCAATTAAACGTTCTTGCTGCCACTGGTCTCCCTGGAACAAAATGCATCAGTGTTGTCCTCATCTGATGTGGTCCTCATTGGCCACAAAAGGGGACGAAAAGAAGAAAAAGAAAAAGGAAAAAACTGAAAGGACACCTGTACATGCGGGTGCCATTATACAACACCCACAGGGAGAAGGGTGAAAAAGGCAAAAAAGAACCACTGGAGCCCCCATTTGCATAATTAAATCCACATCAATTAGAAAGCTCAATCACTGCCCCTTCTCTGCCTTCATATGCAGATAGTGGCATTTGTCTAAGGTGCTGAGAAACAAAAAGACTTTTTAAAGGAGATGGAAACTTCTTAGCAGAAAGAACAAGTAACAGGATTTGTATATTGTCCTGGAGGGTCACCTTAAAGCTACTGGAAGTGATTAGTTGTGGATGCGCCTTTCAAAGAGGTACAGTTGCATTTTGCATTTCAATTATGCCAGCATGCAAGGGGACCGCAGTGGCGATGTGCATTTTACAACTGCCAGGGTTTGATTTTGTTATCGGGCTCCCTGCTCCTATAATCAGGGGTAAACAAAGAGCAGCATTGTGACTTCAGCCCTTCTCTTAACTGGGGGGGATAAGGGAGGGGGCAAGGGGGGGAGCCCGGGCCAACCTGGGGTGAGAGACAAGACTGCACCGCATGGGGGTGGTGGGGAAAAATTCCGCCAGATGAGAAGTGACACGGGGTTCAGGGGTTAATTTGTGTAACAGGCAAATTTGCATACAAATGAAAAATGATGGAATTTTTCTGTTCCCCGAAACTTTCAATGTCATCCGCATCAAGCAGCCCGTCAGCGTTCCCTGGCTGTTTGAAGAATATTCATTACTTCTAAAGCCAGGGCACCTTGTTTGCCATTAATCTCAACTGCAGGTCAATGACTTAATTTGCTCAACTTTATCAGTGGTGCCATTCACTTTTTTCTGTATTTAGTCCCTTTGTAGTTTTTTTTCTCTTATATTGTGCTCTTATTGCCTTTCTTCATAAAGAGAGGATAAGCTTTTTAAGCACAACAAAGGCACAGTAACTCTGTTCTGTGAAACAGTTTTGAAGACATAAATGAATTACTCGAGACAGAAATATATCCAGCCCACTAGGCCGCTGTGTCTCTCCTTCAAAACCCCCAGAACTTCTGGAGAGATTTCCTCTCCAATCATTTTTTCTTCCTTGATTGGATTGATTGTTTTTCTAATCCAGGGAAAATTACTTGCAAAAAAGGGTCATATAATCATGGCAAAAGTGTAACAGTGCAGTCACTAAATTCATTTCATTTCTCTGGAGTGAGTCCACCGTATTTCATCTTATGTGATTCTTTCTCATTCTCTTCCTCCCCAGATGTCTGCCTCTGTCTCACCCCCCACCACCCACCCCCCTCCACCCCTCCACCCCTCCACCCCCCACCACCCCCCACCCTCCACATGGGAGGAAGTCTACAGCAAAATAATTCAACTGAGAGTGCCTCGCAAAATCTTCCCTTTGAAAATGTATTAGGGGCTTTTTACCTGCATGAAAAGGTGAAACGGGAATTTTGGAGAGCTATTTGCTGAGAATATCTTAGAAGGAAGCAAGAAAAGTACATTGAGATCACTACTACTAGAGAACTTTATCAAGGTGCAAACTAGGGCTGTGCGTATCATGACATGACAAAAGCCTGCTGAGGTCGATCGACTGCTACTTTTTACCATAGTTCTTCCTCTCACCTGTTCTGTTCTGGAAATGTAAATGTTGTATGGGCAGATAAAGAAGGTGACTGCAAAGTTTTCATGTCAGACTTTTTTTTTCCTTAGTACATAATCTTATCCATAGCAACCTACACACCAAACAATTTTTACAAGTTATGCATGAATAGAGATGGTTATTTACAACTCTGCAACTTGTACTTTACTGGTGCGGGTTCAGTTTTTTCCTGTTTATATTCCTTGTTTATTACATGGTTTGCAGGTCATTTTCATATAACAATCTTGGGGCTTTAGTGCTCAAAACTAGTTTCATTGACTGTGAAGATATCTTGTAAATCACATCACTTTTTTTATCCAGTAGAATATGTGAATGGTATTTAATAGAAAAGTCTTTGTTGGAGAATGGCCTTCTATTTTTCTGTGTTTATTTTTTTATCTTGGTGTTTGTAATTCTTCGTGGAGTGCAATGCTGAAGTGGGAGCTCTGTAATGCAATGATAGCTCAGTCAAATGGAGGATGTTGCTTTCAAATGTGTCTCTCACATTTATTTAATTAAGCTATTTAAAATATGTCTTTGTTAGGCTCAGAGGGGTTTAATGGACTTTGGATCCCAGTTTATCTGTGTTCACTTGGAGTATTTATTTATTTAAGCTGTTTAATATGATATGTCATAAGCTGGTGACAGACAGAGGGGAAAGAGTTGTAGAACTGAGGAGAGCTTAAATAGGGTTTAAGAAAACGAAACAAATATGAGAGCGTCTTCCATCTGAAATCTTTAATGGCTTCATTAAAGCATGAGCTCATTAAGTACTGTTGTGATTCAACAGGCTATACTTTGTTGTGTGCAGAAAACAAAATGAATTATTTCTTTTTATTAAAATTAAGTTTATTCTCTAGCTGTCCATTTGTTCTACCAGACATTTCAGCATTTGGTTAATTACATTCTACAGCTGTAAATGATGCTCAGACAGAATATATGAGGAAAGGTCATTTACTTTTTATGCAAGGCATGACATAATATCGTGTCAGCACTGTGTAAAAGCCAGTGGGATTGCGAGTTCCAAATTCATTAATATTAGATATCTGGCAAGAGGAATGTGAAATCTAACTCATTGTTGTTTATTTGATTATTTAGTATTTGGTTATTTTAGTTTAGTTGAACATTTTGTCACTCCTAAGGTATTATACAACAGAATATATTCAAAACAGATCAGGGGAGTATCAATTTGGACACAACCAAATCAGGTTAACAAGGATGGATTTTTATGTCTTTGACAAAGTGGGTCTACCTCTGTATATTTCTTGCTTTCATCCAGTAAATACGACACAAATATCAGAACTGATTTAATGCATGTATTAAGCATAGTGCAAATACAGAAATAGGATGGTTTTTTCAGTCTTCAATTATGTAGGACTATCAAAAAACTACCTTGAAATGTTTCATGCCAATATTCTTGATTCTGTTAGGTGTCAGCGACATAGAAAGTGTGCTCATTGGTCCTATGCCCTGAGGGGTGTTTCCTGCTGCCATTGTGCTTGTGGACAATGAGGACTTGAGCTAGCCAGCGGTGTCTCTTAAGTGATACAACTTTGGCAATACACCACAGAATTTGTATGAAAGCTTAGATAGAATCCTATTTCATTAAAAGTAGGTTAACATTACTTTTTATTGCAGCCTTAAACTTAAAAAGAGAGTGGAAAACAGAAATAAAAGAAATAAACTGGATCTTTCTGAATCAGAGGTATGCTTGTGAACCATTGTTTGGATCTTTATGCAAAAGGCCTTTGCAATTCAGGCTCTTGATCCCCCATAGTCAGAGGAGAGCTGTGTATTGATCTTAACTGAAAGGAAAGGTCTCTTTCATCACTTCTCTCACCTTCTCTCTCACTTTAAGGTGGTATACCAGGAGCAGAGCACCCTCATCTGGCTACAAGCCAAAGATTAGGAGAAGATAACCTATACAGCCTAATGAGCTATAGGTGTAGAATTTAGATTGAGGGTGTCTAATTAGTAGTGATCAAAGTTAGGACTTTATCCCCAAAACAAACCTGCACATTTGAATGCAGTATGCAGAAGGAGACAGGGGGTTCTGACCTGTTCTAATACCTTGTACTTTTTAATGACATGCAAGCTTTCATCATGCTCTCAGTCCTGTCCTCTCCACACTTTGTTAGTTTAGAGTTAGAAATAGGAAGCAGCAGAACCTTCAGTCCAAAGAACAACAGCAGCTCTCTTCTTTTTTTTTGGCTAAAGCTCCAGACTGTGCTATGTCCTGGTTCATTTCATGTATATATTAATTGAGCTTGACATTTTGGCATTTAAACTGAGTAGAAACATACTAAAGATGTGGCATTGTATCCTGAATATAAGAGTTTGCTGGTTTTGGAATTTGTTCACTATTTTGTAATAACTTGAAGTATGAGTTTAAAATCTTTTATATTTTGTCTTTATTTTCAATGCAAAAAACTACCTTGGCTTCTACCTTGGATTCTTCTGTGAAGCCCCAGCACATGATCTGTAAGAGTCTGCAAGTACTGTAATGATTCTGTGTCGACTGAAAAAAAAAAAGTTTTATTTTGAATTGGCTTTGTGTTTGTCTTTCAAAATACCTTCACTCTTGATGAAAAGATATATCACAAATTTCAATTGACTGCTTTTTCTAGAACTGTAGAATGTATAATGATTCCATTTAAAGTTGTACTTGTAATAAAAATGAAATCAGCTGTAATTTATTTCCAGCACCTATCTATCAACACCATCTCAATGAGAAAATGCTGTAAAGGAGAAGTCCCCGTAAACTAAATGTGCGAAGCAGATATACCCCATAGACTTGCACTAGTGTGTACCAGATGTGTCTGATCAAGATACTAGTACATACATTTATACAGTGTTTAGTCTACTGTACCAGGGCACTAACTAAGCTCCATACCTGAGCCTTCAAACTTTAGTTTACACAGAATACCTTTACTGCCCAGTAGCACTTCTGAAAAGCCTATTTTGTGAGAGTACAAACCAGTGAAAAAAATACATTTTCATCTCTGATGTGTGGTGTTCATGTTTGTGTTGGCTAAGCAGAGACATAACCACAAGCTGTAGTGTAAAATATGCACTTCAGTGGGAGCGTTAAACCTGACTGCCGGTAACAAAATATTCATAGCTTGTCCTGTGCATACGTGTATAGATTTGAGATTTTAATGGAACCGTGGTGAATTGTTTTGACACAACTTAGTCTTGGAGTCAAAACTCTCCCATCTCAGTTAACCCTGGCTGTCATCTTTTCACTGCGATGACCTTTCCAGCATTTTGCAGTCACTTCTAGTCTATTATTTATATAGCTGCGAGAACAGCAGTCTGTAGCTGAGACCAGTCCAACGCTATAGCTGAAATGCAATTGACTGCTGCACATTGTCAATTAACATTTATTATCAATTAGGTCATCAAATTGATTAGCTTCCAGGACCTTGCAGACCTGATTCAGCCCTTTCCATTATAAATATGTCTATAGGAGTAAAAGCCAAATGAAATTGATGCGGAGGCCCCTGTCGCCTGAGTGCCATGTCAGGTCTCATTCCAGTAACTGTCTGAAAAGAGTAAGTTCAGTAACCCAGCAGAAAGTTAACATACATGCACTTGACTTCCAGAACTCAACATTTATATGTATATTACTTTTTTACTATTATTGGAATTTAATTGGATATTAGCCTAACTTTTAACCCAGGGCTACTTATCTGTACAGTGAAAAAAAAAAAAATAATGCACTGGAAATTTCAAAATGAAATGATTTCCTCATAAAATTCAATATTGCTATTAGATACTTTATTTTTATATTAAGTTATCACTTTCTGCTTGCAGGCATCCAAAGTTTGCAGCAGTCTATAATCTTAATAAAGGCAGTGGCAAACCAACAATTTGGGAGGAATTTTCCGCTACAATAATGTATGCATTCACAAACGCCGGTCACGTGTCTATGGCCCCTAAGCGGTGAAGCAGCAATGCCTTTGCTCCTTTAGATAAGTGATACGCTTTCAACTTCATAATTGCATCTGAGTCTGAAGCAATAGTTTTTTAACCATTCATCAAGTCTTATATTCAGATGAATTAAACCAATAACGTCAATACAGCTCCAGACCTCTCATCAATTTATTTCCTTCTTTTTTAATCATATAAATAACCTTTTGATGCTACGAATAATACATATTACAGTAAGTGGGTTATTTTATAAATGAGAAAAAATGCATAATTATCAACTTCAAAGTAGTATCAATACATATAGTATAGTAACATATATATATATATATATATATATGTGTGTGTGTGTGTGTGTGTATTTCATTGTGTTCACTTATGTAAACTTGCAAGTTCAGAAACAAAAAAGCATCGTCTAACTCAACAGTGCCTGTGTTAATGTCCCGAGACAAACAAATCATTGATGAAAGCATTGTGCCACAGTAAGACTCTCATGGTCAGAACAGCATTGTGTTTTTGTATTAGATTCCCTGTTAATTTCTTATTCATTCCCTTCATGCTTGAAACATAGCATGTGAAATTGTTTTTATCAGTAATTAATTACATTCTTGCCATGGGAGAAAAACGGTGCGTCCTGTGTTGTGTGGGTTGCCAGATGAATGCCTTGTCTTTGCCTGGAGTTCTGAAAGTATACAGTGGCTGAGATCTGAATATTCAAAGATCATAAATGCATCTCAGCCTTGCAGTATAATTTACTGCTATGCTGTGATGAAACAAGGCATTGTTATTTGTTTAAGGTACTTGATGTCATGGTTGGATTTTTTTTTAACTTGTTTTGTCTCCAGTGTTTACAACCTGAGGAAGCTGGGGTGAAATGTACAACTGCAAAATTTACAGAAACCTACCTAAATTCCAGATTTATTGAACATTTTCCCAGTCATTTTTACCATTGCTTAACATGCTCATTATCACTGATGGGCAAAGAAGCACAATGGGCAACTCTGTATCATCCTATACCTTACGGATGCTGATTAAAGTGGTACAAGCAGCTCAGCCAATGTGTGTCCCATTAACTGGCAGCTGCCGAAACACGATACATGTGAACCCCCCCCTCGGGAGCTGGGAATAAAATCCGACGGGCAGGTGTAACGTTACTTTCAGAAAGCACTAAATGTCTGACAGGGGGGCTCCCCATTTTTATTGCCTTTGTGCATTAAGCATTCTCATGTCCAAAAAGAAAGCCCTGACCTAAATATGGCTGAAAGACACAACATGTGACCTGCTTAGTGCTCCCTGTCATGGCCTAGAGCCATAGCAGGGACTCTATTAGTGGGAGAAAGCACAGATGCTACCAGATGGCCAACATATTGTCCAGAGATGACCCATGTATAATTGCAGAAAGTTCAATACACTCAGGTTTAGAATTTAATTGCATTGACCACCTTATTTGCCACTGCAGCTACTGTATTCAATAGATTTTAAGGTGGACATTTTCTAAAGGGGGCCTGAAACATATCACCTGTGTAAGTGAGATATGTCTGTATTTAAACTATAAGGCACTGAAAAGATGATGCGTTTGTAACTCTATGAATGCACTCTTTTCTGTATCTGTAATGTCCCTAGAATGATACTGCAAATCAGTGTTTGTGATTAAAATGCATGTGAATAATTCTATTTTTTATAGGATTACATCACAAATATCTATACTCAGATACAAGAAGATACAAGAAGCTGTCATTGGATTATGTATACATTTAAATATATTTTAGATTCTTTATTATGTGTGGAATGAACCAATGTGTAACACTATATTAATCTAATGTGGGTAATTTCTTTTGGAAATGCAAATGTGTCCAATAGCTATGAAAAAGCTGTCTGCACTCATTTGCAGGAGCCAGCTGCAGGGTAAATGGGATCACTCGAATATGCCTGCTCCCTGCAGCTATTAGCAGAACCAGATCTCAGGTAGTGCTTGGGGCTTGTCCAGGCAGACAAGCAACACACATACAGCATGGTGAATGTTCTTTTTGATTTTCCTCTCTGCACTCATATATTGTCAGGGTTTGTTTTTTTCAGAGGTGTTCTCATTGAAAAGTATTATAGAAGGCGAGTTATCCTTAAACGACATGTGGTTGAAGCTAATCTACTTTGACTTTTGCACACCTTAAAACATTTTGGTATTCTTGTTATCATTCAAATGTAGGAGAGACCTCTGTGAGATGCAACATACGTGAATGAGAAATCAAGTTTATATCCTTTTTTTTCTTTCACAAATACGCCATTTATTAATTGAATTGATCCGATAGTGCTGATAGTCAGTCCACCTTAATTTTCAAAGGCACTCCACTTATTGATGCCAAGTTGCTTAAATTTATTTGTAGACGGTCAATTCATATTGACCATATCTCGACCTTCAGCAGACTGCAATAGATATTATGATCAATAACTGTGTTCAATGAGCTATGGCTATGTACTGTAGTAACCACAAGGAAAAAGAAAAAAAAAAACAGAAATGGACCTGGCAAACTGAAGGGAAATCCGGGTCATAGGCAATTAAGCTGCTTTTGGGCACTCTTGGAAATGACTTGTGTACTTGTGGTCAAAAACGGAAACCATTCCCAAGAGAGCAGCATAGACTTCCAATCATTTCCCTTGTTTCTCATAATGGGAAGAACTACAGTAAACATGATGGGAGCGTTAACAGAAAAGTGAAAATATTAATGAGTTGTCTGTTCTATCAAAGTGACAGAACATCTTATTTTTTCCCCTTTGGTCTAAGAAACAGAAGATACACAACACCAGAAGAGGAGCAAATGTAATGAATTACGTGTCAGAATAATATAGATTATTTCACTACATGCATCTCTTGCTCTAGTATCGACCTCTTGTAAACATACTTGAGAGAATATATCAAAGTATAAAATGTCAACATAAGCAGATACAGTGGTAGACACATTTTAATATATATTATACAATTTATAGTGCTTATAAATGTTTGCATGTACATTTATTAACATATTTCTGTATGCCAGATATAACACCAATTCAGTTTCTTCACAAGGTTAAACGGGACTCTGAAATGCAATACACCGGTGTTGGTGTATTGCGTTATATTGTAAAGTGATATGTAAATCAAAGTGAAATACATTTAGAAGTCTGAAAATGCCCTGTGTCTCATCATGAAAACAAGTGGAGAAGTATCACTGCCATTGCAGATGGAGTTAGACTGTTGGTTTGGGGCGCATTGGAACCCGCGGGTTATCAATAAAAAACAGTAACATTCATTTCATGCATCAGGAACAGCCTGGAGAACACCGCATTATCCTCCTTTGAAAGCGGTTTGATGTCAGCATATGAAGAAATGCACGCGCGTGCACACACACACACATACAATTCTGAGTGCAAATGAGAGAAAGAACCAGAAGAATTTGTTTACACATTGGCTTGTGAGTGCTGCGGTGGCGTCTGAATGTTAAGACTCTATCCCGCTCTCACAGCATTTCTGTCAACTACCTTTGTGGTGGGACTTCTATACCATGTCAAAGCTTCCCAGAAGAGTAGATATAGACTGTACAGAGAAGACGGAAGCTGGCAAGCCCTTTTCACATGGGCCATAAACCTCCCATGTGTTTCATAAGCCCCAAAGACAGGTCATGTAAAAAAATGAACTGTTAACTGCATATTTCTTACACTATGACAGAACATCTTGAAGTAAAAGGCCAAAAACATGTTGCCAACATGATGGTCAAGATTACTGATGACATTTTATTTTCTGAAAAGTAATCCAAAAGTGCATAAAAAGAATGGCAAAATTTGCCATTCTATCTCCTATATCAATGCTAATAGTAATTCACAATGGGCAGGCATAAATTCAAAACAACTATGTTTTCATCTTAATTTCATCAGTCCCACTCATTTTTAAAGATAATGATTCATCAAAAGATGTTCAGCCCTTGCGAAAGGCACAAATCATTAATAAAAGAACAAAGTGTCATGGCACCTATGGGATTCTCGGCTTGGACCCACTTGTCATTAGACGAAAAAGTAAAAATATACATCTGAATTAATATTATTTTTGATTTCAAATCTGAATAAAATTCATTTCAAATGAGCCAATTTGCATTTCTTAGAGCCATACCCTGTACACCACTGAATATTCAAATGACAGGGTTTCGCCAGCATTGTGAGAAACGTATAGTGGCTGGCATATAGGAGCCTAATATGTCTGTGTGTTTTTCGTTTTGTCTGGGTCCAGGGTGTTAAATAATGTAGTGCATTGTTGGGCCATGATGAGCCATTTGTTGTGGTGAGAGCGCTATGAGTGAGGAAGAGGGAGGAGCTGAAAAAAGGACTAACCGTGGGTGGAGGAGCGCCCGGAGAGCATGACGGATCTAGAGCTAGAAAGGTTTTAAGGTCAGGGCAATAAACAAACAGCGCATTGATTATTTGTTACCTCCCACCGTTTGCAGGAAGCTGGGCTTCCAAAAGTGCTCAACTCTTTATCATGGCCCCGTTGTGTCTATTCCAGGCGTATGTTCAAAACCTTTCCACAAAAGAAATCCATAAATTAATCGCTCCACCTAGACCTCCCATGGGAGGTGTATCGAAAGCGGGCCAGTACAACAGATTTGTAATCATTTTATCGGCAGCAAATGGAAACACTGTCCGGCCTGACTGATGGGCAGCAGGCGCTCCCCTGCTGATCGAAGCTGACTCCATGTTTATGAAATGCAGAGCGGGTCAAACGCAGACCGCACAACCCCCCGCTCCAAACAGCGGGCCGGTTTAATGCACTCCGCTCAAGTGACGAATCACAGGCAATGACCCTGGTCACTTTTTATAGTGTGATTATAATGGGGCCAAGATTTTTTTCCCTCCTTAAAAGTGTGGATTTTTTTTTTTGTACATGTGTGTTTTTTAAATCCTTCCACTCTTTAATTGGGCTCTTTCGCCTGTGAAGTGAGTTCAAGCAATGGTGAGATGAAACAAGTGTTAGGTTGTGTAGCTGTTGGGTGACACAGGGTGTTCCCAAGCGTGAAAAGCCACATGAATGTTAAGACCCAGCACACTTGCAATTACAACTAAAGTATTAAGAACTAGAGTTCCTTTTGTAGTGGCAATGGAACAATCTAGTTCACCTGAGCTTCTGTGGTGGATGTCAAGGGTTTTTTTTATTATTTTAAGATGAGAATATATACTTTTGCATCCCATTGTTCTAAATTTCTGTGTTTTAGCAACACTTTTTCTTTTTATCTTTATCTGTATTGCTATAAAATCTAAATCCAAAAGTAATACAGGTAAAGATGATGTGAATAGTTGGGACTAGTTTAAGCAAGGGGCTTTATGAAGGAAATTAGACAATTTGGTAGCAGATTCTATGTCAGCATTGAACTCGGTGCCATATCTTACAGCTCTGGGACAGTTGTCAGATTATGTCTCACCTTGGCTTATTATCTGCATCCATATCAGTTTGCATGACGGAAAGTAAGTACAAGGGAGAAAGGATGGATCTCTGTTGTGTGTTTTCATACTGAGCAACTTCAAACCTTAGATTATAGTTCCCCACTAAAGCACAGCATGATGGGTAGCAGAATTATAAATACCACCATTGATTAGTAAGGATTCCATATGTGTTCAATGTCAATATCTGCATTGCTGAATTCTTTCTATCTGTGTTCCTGGTTAAAATGAGAGAAAAAAAATCTGTCCTCAAGTAACACAGTCATATGTTATCAATGTGCTGGCATATGAGTTGGAGTGTAGTCTCTGTTTTAATGGGCCGAGTGGTTAGAATGTGCCATCTATTGCATTGGGCCATGGTATGCATGTCATTTCTTTTCAAGTTATATAATTTTATTATACCAGTGGAGACACTTATTTCCATGAAGTGTTTCCAAGAGGGGTAGAGAACAAAACCATAGCTCTATAAAGCCCGTTGTTTTACAGTTTCATGAAATAATGAGAAGTTGAATGGGCTTGCTCATGGAAAGAAAAGAGGCTGCCAAATCACATCAACAATCAGGAGATAGTTTTATCATACAATAATAAAAGAACAACAGAAAACCACCCAGCTAATCTCTATTAGGAGCACATTATAAAAGAGTTAATCTGGGATTCTGCCTGCTTCAGAGAATTCACTAAAATATGGTTAGTTAGAGGTCTGTATTGTACAAAATATTTGTGATTGAAGGTTTTGCCATACAGTGGGAAAAGTACAGAAAGTTACGACACTGCCTGGCATTTTTTTACATTGGTAATTTTGGAAGGCATCAAAACAAATGTGATTATAACAAATGACCTTAATACTCTGGCAAGGTACTTTGCAAAGTGTATAACTGATTGCTGTTCACTTACCATGTTAGAGACTTGGTGCAGTGTTTAACTGGACAAGGCTGTGCTAGGAAGCCCTGGCAGAAGAAGGTACACTACAAAGCTAGATTTTTTTTCCATGTAAGTTAAAATGAAACACACAGCTACAATGCTGGTTTATATCATTCACCTTCAGAGCCAGCCATAATGCCAAAAAGAGGCATTTGCTCAGTTTAAGAGAAAACAAGGCAGATGGGGAAAGGTGCTATTCGCATAATTATCAACTCTTATCTGCAAGCTAGAAATCACTTTCCAAATAAGCAAATGCTTCTTATTGGCTTTATAAACATGTGAATAAAAATTCTTGAGAAATGATAATGTAGGCTATTTGACCACCCTAACCCTAAATTTATATTAAAACTGTCATACTTGACCCCTCCATTAAACTGATCATTTATCTATTTTATTAAAATTCCATAAATCTATTGAATACATGGAAATAATGTTGTATTGCTTATACTGGCCATATTATCTCAATAATTCAACAGTATGTTACAGAACAATATTGCCTTTACATGAATCATTTTATCAGTTGACAATGCTGGGCTACAAATGTGAGAAGAACTGCCTGTGAAAGTATTGCCTCAATCCTTCAGCTTTTGAATATTTAAATGGCTGCAGCCCTGGGAGGCCTTGCAGTGAGCCCTTGAAAATAATGCCACATTTGCTTTCGTTGTTGGGCTTGAGGAAGTCTTATTCTCATGGCTTTCTCAGGTTAATTGTTCCCCAAATAGTACTTACTTATTAAAAATGAGGGCAAAATGAAATTGCAGCGAGTCAGGTGCACTTAGCATCCTTTGACTACAAACTCCCATCTTCCCCAGCCGCCAGCAGGAATGTAAAACTGTGGGACATGCTTTCTTTTTGTGTTTCAGAGGTGTTCCCAGACTGGATGGATACACTTACAGTCTGTTATTGTTGGTTTATTTTATTTATTTGAAATGCAGATACCCTTATCTGGGTCAAATTTACAACTTATTATCCATTTATACAGCTGGCTATTCTTCTAGGGCAGTTGAATAATTTAGCTCAAAGGTAAAACAGCAGGCCTGAGCTGAGATGTGACCCTGCAACCTTCTGGTTACCAGTTCCGTTGTTGATAACCACGGATGAAACCGCTGACACAGACACATCTGCAGCGAGGCAGATATCCATGTGCAGACTCAGATTGTTGTTGGGATTTGTGGCACAGGTGTCTGATCATCCCAATTCCCATCTGGAGAAGCTGTGAGCGCCCAGAGAGAACATTATCCATGCAGATAAGACCTTTCCAGGCAGAAATGAGACGGTGCCACGTGTCCCACTCTTCAGCAGCCTATTACATGTACTCTTGTTTGCCAAGTCAAACCTTGTGGTTCTGGGTTTTGTGTTTGCTTCACGGGGAATGATAGCTCCAGCAATAACAATCATTTTCAGCCATGTACTTGAAGTTCAAAGCAAAGCTGTGAAAGATTGCAGAATGTTTCCACTTGTCCTGACTGCAGACAGTGCGATGTAAGATTTGTGTTCCCTAAAGCAACATAATGTTTCACATGTGATTTATCATAGCTGCAAGTCCAACCAAAAGGCCATTCACATATTCCAGTTTTTTTTTTTTTTTTTGGTCAAATTAAAAGTAAAGTAAAATACACATTTTTTAAAACATCCCCTGAAGGCGTCAGTAATATTATTTGTTGTACTTGATAACCCCTGTTCATGTAAGATCAAATCTCAAGATTTGTTTGTTGATGTGCCATGTTTTGAACCATTCTCTCCTGTTAATATACAAGTAAACTATATATTATCTGCAGGATTTTTTTGAATGTCATAGATATTATTTGAAACCGCTTTGAGCCAATTACACTCTTGCTTGAGTGGCTCGGTAATTCTATAATGAAGTAACGAACTTCATAATTCATTGTGAACTCTTGTCAATAGTGTTCAATGTAAATAAGGGACAACAGTGAAATATAATTTACATTAATCATATTACTGATGCTTAAAGGAACTTGGGTATGCTTTGCATAAATGATCAGGATATCACAAGTTTTGAATAATCATTTTGCTCTTCTTGAACACATGGAATGCCATATCGTCTCAGCTTCTAAAGAAATATACAAGCTGAGTTAAAAGTTGATGAAAATATAACATTTGCTATAACAGGCATTTAACTGACATCTCACACACACAAACACACACATGCACACACGTATGTGCGTACACGCATGCGTACACACATGTACAGATTCTCATTCAATAAACAGTGAAAGAGGGACCCCTTGCTTGACCTTTCAAGCATCCGGTCCTTTTCGAGTTCCATGACTCTGTCTTTGGTTCACTCTTAACCCTTCTCAATGAGCGTGCCACTCCACAGAACGGCAGAGGTTTCCCAGGTTTCCCTGGTGTCTCCGTGCTGTTTCCGGCGGAGCTCAAGAGCTGACAGTGTCAGACAGGAGATGCTGATGCTGGCTTCCAGTGCTCCTCCATACGCCGGCTGCTGGAAGACGGTGATTGCGATGGCTCCCTCAGTGCGCCTGCAAGAGGCGCTTCAGGCGTCCCCACCACGCTACTGGGAACGCTCGAACAACCAGCGTCACCCTGTATAATCCAAGCAAGCACACTTCAAGTCTGATAAAAAAAAAAATCATGCTTTGATGGAAGGACGCTCTCACAGTCCACTTCCTTGAAGACACAATTTCTGTTTGAAAGAAAAACAGGAGGAAAAATGGCATCAATAAAAAAACAGCAATTTTAATAATGTGATTAATAACATCTCTCAACATAAAGCAAAGCCAAAAATTAGATTAAAACCTGTTTTGAATCCATACATTTTCATTGACAATAAATGTTTGTCTTTATGTTAATCCATTCTTTAGGAAGATCTTTGCATAATATGAAATATCTACACTCAGTTTCATGATGTATGTTGTAATTTTTGCGACAGTTTATGACAGACGGCTGGGCCCAGTGCCCCACAGCCAGCAAAAAGTCCCCATGGCTCTCCAGAATTAACGTTTGGGATGGTCTATGACAGGTATCGATTTATTTCTTAAGTACATGAAACAAATGGAAGTCAATCTGCCCCCAAAGCTTATTGTTATGTAGATTTCCAAAACAATAAACAGAAATTATTAAACTCATTTTTAATGCCCATCCCATTTGTTTGCATTTGAATGATGGAAAAAAAAAAATAAAATGGATACTGCGTGGTTTAGTCTACTCATTTGAAACCGGTGTCCCATGACTAGGCATCCCATGAATGAGTGAACTTGAGATTATTGAACATTGTGACATGAGGGTTTGACCCTGTGTCCATTGTGCTTCATAATGTATGTCTGATTCCTTGCATTCTACAACTAGCATCTTGTCCAGACCCAGCCCTGTGAGCCTTCCATAATTCATTGGAGACCAATTTGAACATAACCTGGCATTTATCCCCTGCAAATTGCCATCCCACTTATCCAACACACGGATGTGAGCTGCACATTGGCAGTGCCCACTTATACATTTATTTGGCAATGGGGCACTGGTGGTGTCCATTAACAACATTTATCATCCATATTTATCTCTCTGACTTTAACTCAAAACCAGTTATGTTCCAGGAGTGTGTAATAATCAGTTTACATCATGAGCAAAAATCACTTTTTCAACCTTTTCACAATTTTTTCCACAGCTTGTCAGGCTATTTATATTTATTTATTCATTTGTCTATCTATTTTATCTGCTTTCTTATTTATGTATTTATTATTTAATGAATTAAAAATCCACCAGAGAATCCAAGCAATGAAACTTTAAATCATTTACAGTAGTCTTGAAAATATTTACATTGAAGCTGGCCACACTCTCAGAAGATGCTCATATGTAGGTTAGAATTGCAAAGTTAATATGCAAATTGCCTTATCTGGTGGGATTCACAAACAACCATCATCCTGATTGATTTAATAAACTGCTTTTATCTTTCAAAGTGTTAATTAGGCAAGAGGGGCCGTGCTTTGAATCTTGCCTTTCTGTGGCACTTAATCAAGAGCATTAGACCAAAAAGGAAAGTTTTTTCATGCCTTAACCTTTTTTCACATTCTTTCTGCAAGACATAAAAAGCTATTCCAATGAGTTTATGGGAAGAAAAAAAAACCCTGAAACAAAACGCAATGCAACAGACTTTAAATATACTGGCGTATTTTTCTGGCAGTATTTTTTCAAGTGTGCAGCGCGACTGGAATGTTCAGCGGACAGACACTATCGCTGGCCTGTGCGTGCGCGGCTTGTCAGCGGTTCAGTTTGGACCAAGTTCTGCACAGTGCCATGTTGGAGACATTTTCCGTGACGCAAGGTTTGGCGTGTCCCAGGGCGTTGGTGGAGGAAGAATCTGCTGCGTCTGCAGTCGAGGACGCAGAGGGCTCCCAAACGCTGCTTATCACTGGAGGAGTGACGCGAGAGGTTAGCAGGGGGAAGACATGGAGGCGAGGCGCTGGCATGAAGGAGAAACGCGCACCGTGACTGTGACACGGATACCGCAGGGCTGCGGGGCTCGCAAGACAGTGATGCGAGAGGGCAGACTGCTGAACCAAAGCTCAGCGGAAGCATGGGAGTCCCTTACATCCGTCAAAGGACAAATTAAATACTCCCATTTGACTCTCCTCCCTATCTCCCTCCCCATAGCGCCACCAAAGGAAGACTATTGAGCACATATAGCCACACGTTTTAACAGCTCTTGCGTGTTTGTAGCTATCGGTGTTCTGAGTTTTGATCTTACACAGTTGGACACTTCTAGGGAATATTTTTCTATCTTCCATCCCAAAGCAATCTGAATAATTTTCAACTGCATATTTTAATTTCCAATCTATCTTTGATGTCTTATTTGTATGATTATGTCTCCCTACTTGCAAACAACCGATATGCACTCAGTATCAGCCACACATAGTGGTTTACGTATGGCTGGCATCAAAGACAAACCCCAAATGCATTGATTCTTGGAACCAGAGTATGCAGAAATAACAACAAAGGACAGAAGTAAACCTAAGACACTTTGCTTAACTCTTTATTGGCCCATACTTTAAAATGGAGGCTGTAGGGAAAAGAATGGCCAGATTACCTTGTTAACCAAGAAATTGGTGGTTGCATAAAGCTTTTCTTATCTCATCGTTGATGAGAATAACCTGTGAAAATGTAACAGAAAAGTGAACTATTTATTTACAGTAAGTGCCGCTTGTGTCCTTACTGTCAAAGTGAGTAGTCTTTGAAGTTATGTATTATAGTGCAGTAATCAAACCTGCAATTAAAACTTTGTAAAAGAAACTGCTAAGCATACAGAAAGAAGGGAGACAGTGACTACTGCACCTCTAATTATTGACTGCCCTCTGGCTTCTTGCAAAAGTCTTCATTAGTCTTTTCTTGCTGTAATTTGTTTTTGTGTGACATTCATCATATATTGTTGGTAACCTTTAATTCATCTACTGTTAGCACTTTTGTCTGCTGAAGTAAGGGTTTATAATAGCTTGTATGTATGATATAGTAGGAAATCCACTGTAAATTGGCAGGATTCTTTGCTCTGCTGTCAAGGATTATTCTAAAGTTTGTGGGTTGTGTTCTCCTATATACCAGTAAAAAATAACTCATATGCAATTCACATACAACACATTTTTTAATGCAACATCCAACTTGCTCAGCAGCATCCAGGGTGGTCAGACTATGTGGAATGTACAAGAGAGGCTGTAATATATAATGCCATTTTCCGTAGACTAGGTTGCCTTTATTGGGAAGGTCTGTGTTACAGGCTGTAATCGTAAATTTTAAAAACCCATTACACTTACTTATCCCTTAATATCATATACATACTGTATCTTGTCTGTGTATTTTTATACACATGGGTGTGTGAGAGAAAAAAATCTTTAAACATCAAAGCAGGTTAGACTCATCTCATTACTCTCTATTTAAATGAATTCTTTAATAGTTAGTCTCTAACTCTGGCTGCAAAGATTTACTAATAGTACATCTCTGTTTCAATGTGCATTTTTTCCTTCCTTTCTAATGTTTGTGATAATGCTTGTGATTATTACCCAATTCATATGTCAGTAGTCTTTGCAGAAAGTAAAAATAATAAATAAGAAGTAATAATGGAAATATGAGTTCTGAGACATTAAAAGATCAGATCAATAAGACACGTTTCCGTGTTTAAATGTGAAAAGAATCAATGCAGATGGATTACTTCCCAACATGATATGAACATTATATAACACATTGCTGAGAATGGGACCGAAGGCATTATTGAGTACATTTAGGCCAATATACAGTAAGAAAAGTCCAATTTCTAATTGTAGCCACAGAAAAAAAAGACTTTTAGGTACTGATTAAAATTATAATGGATACCAAAATTAGCATAGTGTTGTCTTGGCTTTGCGGTCATATGTTAATGATTCATAAATGGTTTATGTCTGTTGAATTTTAATTTTGTAGACTAATTAGTTAGTATTCCATGATTAATGCATTGCTAATAGTTGGTTTTCTCCTAGTTATTACTGAGTTGGTTAATTCCAAATCGTTAATAATTGATGGGCTGACAAAGGCCTAACAGTGGATCCTGAAAATAAAGCATAACCCACAGTGAAAAGATTAATTGGCTATAATAAGCCTTCACCTACCTATGTTAGTTCTTTAAGGAGCAGGTAGCAGGAGAGGACTCATATTGAATTCATTCTCACTAAATCAAGACGTATGGAAGTGTGGATTACTGGTGGGGCCTTGATGGCGCTGAATTAAAACATGCTTGAGGCCCTACGCATATGTGTATTATGTGTGGAACAAAATGAGCGTCTAGAGGCCCCTCGTTTACATAACAATAAAGTGGGAGAATTTTAGATGCTGAAATTCGCAACTAGAAAGAGTGCCATTGTTCTGCTGCCCTGCTCCCCTCAACAGATTGGGTTAAGACCTC
>NC_050593.1:14101803-14126803 GCF_013368585.1 Megalops cyprinoides | reverse complement strand
ACTATTTATTTACAGCATAGCAATGTCTGTGTAAACATTTTTCTCACACATAATCAAGTCATTAATCTGGCTTAGTGTGACATACAGTCCTAATGGTTTAATTGTGCAAACTTCCTGAGTAACACAATGATAATATTTTGAAACCCTCAAAATAGGACTTCTCTATTGTAAATCTGAACACTGTTTCAAGCTCAAATTAAGGCCTTTATGTAAATCATTATTTGAAAATAATTTTTATGAGTCTATGTCTTGCCTAAGCTTGTTTCTGAATGAATGTAATGCCATGCATTATTTGTTTCTGTTTTTCACTCTATCAGTTGTGTGAATTCCTTTGACCTCAGGCGAAATAGATTAAATCCTGGAACATTGTGCTGGCTCAGTCTTTTTCATGGTTCCTATTATTAATTATAAGTGGCTCTAATAGTAAGAATGACTCTCGAATGAACTGTGTGATGTTTTCATATATTGCCTTGCAAATTAATATAAGGTCATGAATGGTTTAATATTCCTTAGACACTATGAGCCAGACTGACTTAAGTAACAGACTCAATGCTAAAAGTGAAGGTTCAATGCAATTACAGTCAGTGTGAAGTTAATAGGTTATGCACCAATACTAGGTACGTTCAGTAAGTGACTACAAAGAAGCACCATGTACTGACAGTTTGTGGTACATTCCAAAATTATCTATGAAAAAAATCTTCATAATTGTATTCATTGCCTCCTTTCTTACTCATGATCACTTCTCACATGCTCTAAGCTTCATCCTTTTAATCATTTGGAAATGGGCCTTAGATGGTAACATGCTTTGGGCATCTGGCACAGACAGAACTCTCCAGCAAAATGGACATAGGAAACAGTGTTTTTTTCTTTCCCCTATTCCCTTTGCCAAAGCGACTATCAAAGATACATAAAAGTACTGCCATTTGTTTTCCATATTGCCTTAGACAAAATGACTTGACCAAAGTAGAGTTCCTGTGACTATTAGTTATTTTCTGTTCTCCCTCAGCTAAAACAACTCTTGATCATCATATCTAAGACAGTTGGTTTTGTAAAAAAAAAAATATTGCACTTCATTTTTGTAAAGATGTCCTCACTCTCCTCATTGGTGTCTCAACACAGAAATTAATTGGGGTTGGAGATGCAAACAGACTACATTTCTCTTTTGCAGTTGGTTACGTTGCATGTCACTTTTAAGACATTCACATCCAATTGGCCGAAGAGCCATCTAGGATGATCCACACTGGATACGATAAGCCATCCTGGACCATGCCCTGTACTGGTCCAGCAGACAATAAAAGCAGGTATTAATTAGTTAGCTTGCTAGAAAAATATAAAAGAGAAAATCTGTGACATGGTAGTTTATTCTTGCTTTCCCAAAATAATACCTCAGTAGCATGTCATCACTTTTAGTAAGCACAGCATTTTTAGAAAATAGCTTTTGTATTACATATTCATGAGCTATTCATTCATACTAACCATACTCTTCAAGATAGAGAAGATGGATACTAAGTTATCCTTTCCAGAGTATTTTCTCAGTGATTCTCTCAGTATGATCACACACTCATTGCAAAAAAAGTCACACTATGTCACACACTCATGTGCAGACCTTCCTCATCATATTTCCAAAGAGGGCTTGCTGGAATGCCTGAAGTGTGTAGCAGAGTGGTATCACCCCTCAAATAATTAGCATATGTTTTCATATCTTTCTGACATCACACAAAACATATTTACAATTCCAACTCATACACCTAACCTGCTTAGAATTTGCAGTTGACTACATTGCAGACACTCTTATGCAGAGCTACTTATATCAATTGCAGGTTTTTACAATGATATTTACTAAGGCAATTGTGGGTTAAGTACCTTGCTCAAGGGTACAGCAGCAGTGCTGCTGTGGGGAATTGAACCGGCAGCCTTTCAGTTATGAGTCCTGCTCCTTAACTACTTTAACTACTATGCTACACTGCTGCCCTAATCTATCTAACTAGGTTAATTTTGCTGTGGATAACATTCAGCTGCCCTACTCGTTGGCTGTTCTGTGTACACCCTTGCCATTTGCAAATAGATAAAGATTCTAGACTTGAACTGTTATCATTTCCGTTGTTTTGCAGGACTTTCCCAGGGCCAGAGAATTTTCCAATTTTTTTTTCACCATTGGCCTGGATTTCTGGGTTTTGATTCCCTCTGAAGGAAACAGTATGCTCGACATGAATCAATTTCCATCATACAAATATGCTATTTCCCTCATACAAATATGCTAGAACAAATAAAAGTTGATTGATATATTGACTATTTGAAGAAATGTGTTCTTTCAAATGCAAATAAAGTAGTCATCTTTTAAATGTGTTGGTAAGCACAAGTCAAGAAGGATGAATTATCTGTTATTTGTTGTGAACAAAGGCTAATATAGAAATCATAATAAAAATATTTCTCAAGTACATAAAATGATTAATATAGATATAGACAGATTGCATATATCTGTACTTACAACTGTGACTGATGGTCTCTGCATTTCAATTGTCTGTAATGTTTAAGATCCAATATACATAATTTACACTGGCTGTCATTTTTCATGTAATCATACATAATGGATGGATTACTGGTGTCCAGAGCAGTGCATTACAATTCTAAAACATTAGAAACATGGTGTGCATCCTTTACCTGTGGACTTGTTTAAAAACTGTTATTCAGTTATGGGAGCATATTCAAAATACTTCCAAAACAGGACTTTCCATCACCAAAACTTAATTGCTTAATTATTATATGCTAGATGGTTTTTCAAAACCGATGGCAGTTTGAGTTGAAACATGGTCAGAAGGAAGAGTTTTGTGTGCCCCTTCAGTCAAGTAACTCAAGAAACCCAATGTGCCAGAACTGAAAGTCAGGTAAATATGAGTCTCTTTTTTCCAAGTATTCACAATAAGCCACGGTGCATGCATTCTTGGATTTTGGATACTTGCTCTTGATGAGTAATGATATTGAGGGCAAAATACCCTCAAATTTTCGACCAAAAGATTTGTCATTATTTCAGCTACTTCCTCTTGCATCTCTCTAGTGTTCAATTCAAGTGATTGGGTGAAAAGGTGTATATATGTGTAGTCTTATTTCTCATTTTTTGCCATGCTTATTTCCCTAACAGTAATTTCAGTGCTGGGGCTATCATCCTGCTGCAGGTCTGAATTGAGTAGCAACAACCTTTTCTTGTCAGGGCATGTTTGCCAGTGGCTTCAGATGAGCAAAAATACAACTCTGAACCTCAGACCATCACTGATTTTTGATTAGTGCTGAAAAAAGTACATTGCTGCATTAATATTGGAACAAGGATTTTGACAAAATGGGAAAAGAACAGAAAATTGCTCTCCAGCTTAGCTGAATTCCATTCATTTCGAAACAGCTATCTGCACAGGTGGCTTTAGATACAGCAATGGTAGACAACTGAAGAAGCAATCTATATTGAAATAATGTAGGGTGCTAAAGAACAACTGATATGCAAGCTTGGGCATATACTGAGCAGCCAAATTACAACTAATACCTTCACAAAGAACCTTGTTATGATCATCATCAACATTGAGGTGAATTAGTTACTCATGTTCAACTGCAAAATTTCCCAATAATTATCTATGGGCTGCCATATAAGACATTTCCAAGGTTTTCATGGCCTGTTTGCTCTGAAATGTCACTGAGACTGGCAACTTGGTCTGATCTAATATCCGTGAATACACAGTTTCACTGAAAAGGTGTTCTGATGTGTTTCCACCGGTCAAGTTCAGACAAATTCAGAGTATTTTTGTGATACCAAGATTGATCTGAGTCTACCTTCGATACCAATGTCATATTCTCTTTAAACCCCCAAACAGGAGTACCACATGTGCCTGTAAGAACACAGTGCTGAACAAAAATATTTATCTTACAGCGTTCTGTTATATTGCCTAACTTGCTCTCTGAGCTTTGATGTAAAAATTAATATGAGAATGATGTTTAAGAATGCTTTTTAATGACTATGACAGTTGTTGTATACTCTTAAGTGTTGGTCAATGGCTATAAATATTGTTATGTGTTATATCTAGTGCTCTTTTTTCTGCAGGTACCTTTCAACTGACCCTTCAAACCTCTCAATAGCAAGTGCGCAACAACATCAGAGATGGATGACCCAGATACAATGGTTTCAGGACATTTCAGGAAAAAATTATTTGAAATTAAGAAATACGTGAATGCAATGGTGCAAAAATGTTTTGCCTAGTGTCGGAAGGTGGGCGTGGTTGTGAATGTTGCGGTGCAGTGCCACTGTGACAGAGTGTAATGGGGTTGTGAATGCCCAGAGTTCGGTGGCATCTTGGCACAGTGCAGTAGGAATTTATACAGTGTATCACCTGAGGCCTGGCAGGAAGCCAAGCAGTGTCCACGTACCATAAGAGACATGGGAAAGGCATCTACTGTTGAACAGCATCATTTACCTAACAAACTCAGTGTTAGCATAGAGTTTACAACCTAAATTCAGCCTGTGAATGCTCCTTCACCTGTCCCCAAAGCTTGATTGTCAGTGTCAGTTGTGTTTATTTCTGAGGATCCCCGGTCTTCCGTTTTTCATCCTGCTACATGATTGACCTGTATCCAATCAGCTTCATTGCCAACACCTTTTTTCCATTGTCTTTTTGTTGTCTTACTCATTGTCTTCAACTAGTTAATTTGTCAATTGGCCCAGGTGTCTAACTGAAGGAGTTAATATAGGTGCGTGTGGTGGTGGGTAGCGCTTTTTTGGTTTTGTTTTGTTTGAGAAGGTTGGCTATTTGCTGTGTATACACTCAAGGCTGGTTCTCTTTTTTAGTTAGTTATTTTTTGCACATTTTACCCTCTCTGTTTTGTTTGTGAGAGGCATCTGCCAGCTTCTCCATACAGCCAATCCCAAACCACCTACAAAGTGCCAATTATAAAAAAAGTAAATACATCAATGAATATATAATATATAAAAATATATACATATATATTTAGCTCAATACATTTAAAATGTGTAAATTATTGCCATTTCAGTATATTGCAATATGTTTCTGCTTTGTATTAAATATGTTTTAAATGTATTTGAATGTATTCTTGACCTGAACAACATATTTCTCAGTGCACTTACGGATAACAGCAATACCATGCGGTATTTGATCAGCTAATGTCATTTCTGTTTCATTAACAAGCACAACTTAGATATGCTAGCATGATTAATTCATTTGACAGACACTGATAATTGAATAATCCTCATAAGCTCTAAAGCATACTTCACAATCAAAGTGCAGTTCTTTAATGCAGTACATACTGCAACTGGTGACTGACTGAGAGGACATTATGTGCATTGCCACAGCACATCTTGGACGGTTGTTTTTTAAATTTTATTTTATCAAAGCTTTATTGAATAAAGCAAATGAGAAAATACATGTAATAAGTCAAGTATGTGAATGCAATGGTGCAAACATGTTTTGCCTAGTGTCGGAAGGTGGGCGTGGTTGTGAATGTTGCGGTGCAGTGCCACTGTGACAGAGTGTAATGGGGTTGTGAATACTCAGAGTTCGGTGGCATCTTGGCACAGTGCAGTAGGAATTTATGCAGTGTATCACCTGAGGCCTGGCAGGAAGCCAAGCAGTGTCCAGGTACCATAAGAGACATGGGAAAGGCATCTACTGTTGAACAGCATCATTTACCTAACAAACTCAGTGTAAGCATAGAGTTTATGTCCTGTGAGGCCCCCATTATTTCAAATACCAGGTATGCATAGTATGTCTAGTAGTACGGACTTGCATTTGTGCTATTAAAGTGCTATTCAAAATGTGTGCTCTGTGGCTAAAAATTATAATCAAGCAGAATAACTGGGATACATGCTGTTCAATTCAGTTTTCCTTGCAGTGGTGTTAGACTTCTGAAATCATGGAATTCTTCAAGAAACATACTTGGTTTCAGCTGTGAGGGCAGCAAAGCAATCTTTATTTACATTCACGGTATATCCGCCAGCCAAAAATGCTACGGCAATTTTTCTACAAAAATAATCCTAATATAATAAAATTCTTGCCAAGCATGCTAATTTGATGAGGGACCTTATAAAAGTTTGCATATTTATAGATATGAAATGAAACTTCACAGCTTTGGAGTGATCAAAATTTTGTGTTTATGCGGTTTAATATTTCTGGCATCCAAACAGTGAAAATCTTAGAGGGAAAGCTTTCATTGTCCTTTGACTCTAGGTTTCATTTATTTATTTATTTATTTATTTGTATAGGCGGGGGAAATCAGATAACCGTCTGTGTTGAAATGACTTTATCAGAGCTGAGGCATGTTATTGAGCAAGTGTTTTTACTTTTTTTTTTTTTTTATAAAGGTACAGGCTGAGTTTTCATTACAAACACACTGTTCAAAGAGTGATCCATCATGTAAGTTCTATCTTTTAAAAATATTCTGTAAATGCCTCAACATATGTTTTACCTCAAACCATCTACAAATGGTTTTGCTTCTTGGATATTATATCTATATTCATTTTTGAGACTTCTTTGTTTTTTACTCAACAACTCAATTGTTACTCAATTGTAACATTCTAAAAGAAGGAGGAAAGTACACATATTATCTGTAATATTCTAAAAATATTTATGGAAAGAATGCTAAGCCTTTGTCACAAACACAACAGAAAAAAAATGCAGCTGCTTTTTTCAAAGTCTGTTTTCATTTGACAGAAGAACAAGCTGATAAGCTTTAACTGCCAATAAAATCTCTGGGAACCTTTCAACAGAGAGCTGTGGTGGCACTAAGCTAATGCTATCAATAACCAACCAGACTTAAAACATACTACATATTGAGAACACATTTATATTTAGGAATAATCACAGAAACAAACTGAACTATCACCTTGCTTTAAGAACTGTTAAAACCTGTAAAACACAGATAGAGAATGCACACAAAACAATGCAATACGCAAACTGACAAAGCATAAAATTTTAAAAAAGCCTCTGTGATAATAGTAGTGCAGGACTTCTGACTGTAGAATCAGCTATCAGCCAGGGCTTTCTCTTTGGATTGTTAGGCCTTTCAACCTCAACCCACATGGTATCATTTTACTGCTGTAAATGGCACCACAGAGACCCCCACACCCTTTTCAAGAACCCCTTTTTTTCCCAGTTTTTGGGCAGCGGTCAAATGTGTGTGCGGCTGTGTCCCAGACAGACTTTTGCCCTGGAAACTCTTCAAACCACAGCACAAAATGGCCATCTCCCTGTAAATACACAGGGTGTCATTACAGAAATGGCTCGAGTAGGTTCCCTCTGTACATATGAACCTGTGGCATGTGATTAGCTTACTCAATGAATAGTTGTATTAATTAGGAAAAGGGATGAACTGATTAAATTTACCCTTCAAAAAGTTCAGTGTTAATGATCATCCAATGGTAAATCCTGCAAGTATATACAAACTAATTACAAAACATACTGCATGTGTTTAAGCATCTCAAATCCTTGCTATAAATATTCTATAAAGCCAACACTGAGTATATATGGTCTCATGATAGGAACAGTTAAAAGGACAGACACTTGCAACACCCTCATGAAAAGTTTTATGTGAATGCCACAATCGAAAGTCATGTCTATAAACAAACTTGCAAGCTCATTTGATTTATTTCTTTAACACTTAATTACACAACTTCAGAACTTTTGTTATTAGACTGCAAATTATCAAGATTGCTGTGAAGCTGTTCACAAGATTAACAAGAATGGTTTAAGATGTGTTCCCACTATACTTTTGTATAGGTAAACACTATATAGCAAATTCTTCTTTAAATATAATTGCAAAAAAGACAAACTTGCATCTGAGTCACTAAGGGTAAATTCTGAGAAAACAGAAATTAATAGGATCAAAAGTTGTCACAACAGTCTTGAATGAAGTGGACTATCATATATTTTGGTACTGGTAAATCATACTGCAGTATCTGAGTATCATAAAACATTTTTTTCCAAATGAACCATATCTGAGTTCTTAAAAATAATATACATGTGGAAGAATCTGTTGTCTCTCTTTCTGTCTTTCTGTCAACGTAAAATAAAGTTTGAGAGAAGCTTCAGAAGTCAAAGTGTGACATATGTAAAGCATATTGTAAATGGCTACTTCCACATAAATATAATTTAGTATCATTTAGTATATTCAGTCTCACCTAATAAAGGAATACATTGCAGGTCATCTTTGGTGCTTGTTCAATACTACATTGAGTGTCATCAATATCAACCATCTGGTGTCAAAAAGAAAGGCTGTTGACATCAGATCTCAAACCAGTTCGGCCTTCAGGTTTTGAACAACATTCATCGCTTCTCATTACTCAGTGGAAACTGTGTCCAGTGTTACCAAACCTCTCCTTCAGGTTTCATCATACCTCTCTTTCATTACTCTCAGTCTACGCTACATCAGTAAAAAAAATACCTTGTGGATGAAAGTCTGTCAGACATACTTGTCTGTACTTTGACCCGTTCAATGGCAATGGTGTAAAAACAATAACAACCTTTACAGTGATTTTGAAGTATAGTTCACAAGGCTTTTATCAACACCTGAAGGAAAAGTTTAGTGATTTCCAATGGAGGGCTGAAAAACTTTCTCCTTTATACTTAGACTGTGCTGCAACTGTGCTGCTGTTCATGTTCTCAACAAATGTCAGATGATATTATTGATATTTTGGATTTTCAATAACAAAGTGATTCACTCAGTAAATAGTTGACATGTGAGCAACCCTTTGTTTGTACAATTACTGTTTACTGAGACATCTTTAAGCAAATGTCCATGCTTTGTATGCTAACGATATTGAGAATAAGAAAAAAAGGCAGAAAATCAATACCACAGACATGTGGTTTTCTTAAAAAAAAAGAAAAAAGATCAGATTCTTGGGTTCCTCGGCACTTTGCTTTCAAAAACTCAAAAGGTATTCTTTATTATATGTTGTATAAATAGGCCTGGTGCAGTTAGGGGCTTGGCCAGCCCTGAGCCCTGCTTTGAAATATTTCCGCCTGAACTGAGGCTTGGCTGCGAGACAATGACAGTCAATACAGGGTGACTCGCTTGTCAGAATAGCCAGCGTGCTGCTGCCCCAGGAACCATTACAGGCAAAACTGGAACACAATGGGAGGCTGTGGTGGGGCTCGGGTCCAAGTTGTCAAGACCGGGACAAATGATCTTGATTAAAAGCACTGAAGTAGGATCAGGTCTTCCTTTAACGTATACCAGTCATCTCTTTTAGTGGATAATTGTATCCAACATTTCTGGGGCCAAGTGCGCTTGACTTTGTTGTGGTATACAAATCTCTTGTTCGGAAAAAGGCTTCGGTAACGTTACCGAGGAATTACAAGTAAAACGTTCTCCGTACATTTTCCAGATTTCATTGTTTTTATATTCACCTCAATGTATTGTGTTTGCTTAACAGTTCTGAACAGACACATCTGTCCCCGTGACTTGTGCTCATCATATTATGAATTCTCAATTCGAAAGTAGTTTTTCAATAGACAACAGTTTGATAATCTGAGGAAAGAGAATGGCCCGAAAAGCAGAGGAACACAGAGTCAATCTTGATAAGAGTACTGGCATCTTGGAAGAAATTCATGTCTAGTGCACTGTTTCTACTGTCAGGGAGAGTTAGACCAGATACTGTGCAGCAAGCACATGGTGACCAGAAGCTGTATTTAATGTATCATGTTAAACATTGTAGTCGTGCAACTTAAGAGCTCCATTTTACTAGGATCATGCTTTATCATTATCAGTATGTAGCTGTTGTACATGCATTATCAGGATCAGTGTATTTGGCTGTGCTCTGTGCATTATCAGTATCAGTATTTGGGCTGTTCTACATTCATTATCAGTATGTGGGCTGTTCTTCATGCTGTATCAGTATGTGGGCTATTATCCATGCTTTATGATTATCAGTATGTAGCTGTTTTACACACATTACCAGGATCAGTGTGTGTGTGGGTTGTTCTCTAATTATCAGTGTCAGTATTTGAGCCTTGGAAGCTTGTGGTGAACCACTGCTGAACATGTCAGAGGCAGCACAAGACAGAACCATTCACTTGGGCAGGACCTAGCAGTCCATCTCAACTGCACCAAAAAAAAATAAATACATATGAATCATGCTTTTTCTGCAGGGCCACTTGCATGCTATTTCAGTTTATGTGTACAGAACAAGGTACTGAGGTGCATGAGCCTGTATACATACATTTTTTTACAATATATTAGCTAGGAGTTAAGGTACAACTGAAAGGTGTGTGAGATGTTTTCATGGCACCTTTGTAGCAGGTGTGGCTAGCTAAGTATTTATACATCAGGTTTGTACTTTTCTGTGGGCATGTCCATCTATTAGGTTTAAATTCTCTTTATTCATGCTTCCACATGGCTGGCAAAACTGAACCGAGGTGGACACGATCAAAGGTTTGTTAGAAGTGTCAAAACGGAGTGGCTTGCTGTGGTTTTAACAGCTTAAGCTAAAGCTGCAGTCTATTCTTCTACGCAAGTGATTTGGCTATGCATTTGCGGTGTTGCATTGGTCACGTTGTCAAAGTTATACCACTTTAGCTGAAATCCATTGTGCAAATTCTAAAAACTGCAAATGGTAATTTGACACACATTTAAAAAATATGCATATACATAAGTTCATATATACATATGTATACACACAAGTTCAACAATAGCTATCCATAATGTGATAAGTGGGAATGTCAAAGAGTTTGTTTGAATTGCAGATTTGTCATTGCATAACGCATTTATGTGAAGATGACACAGGCACGGCACAATAATAACAGAAGATTGACATTCACTTTGGGGTATGCCTTTTAGAGCTGACATTGACCTTACACTCGTGTCACCATCTTTATGAAAAGGTCAACCCCCTGCTGTTTTAATGAGTCATCTTTTTAATATGTAGGATATGTGGGGGGAAAAGAACACAAAAGTTTCACTATGTAAAAAAATTAACCTCCCCAATGAAATTCAATGACAAGTAACCATTTTGTTTTATGTGACCATAATGCGTAACCATTCTGTTTTATGTGACATCTTCCATACAAATACCGTTAGCTATCCAGTTTAATATTTAAGTATACTCAAAATTTATCTGTTTTCATGTGAAGCAGGTTAACTTTTCATTGGATTTTTGCTAAATGAGAAAGTATATTTGAACTGGTGAATATATTAATAATGATATTATTATTTTATAATAATAAAAGCTACTCTACCAAATATGTCCTCATGTTGGGCTGACAGCACAAATGACAACCTTGAAGATGTTGATACATACATCATTGGCTTTCGTAGAAAAAAAAAATCTGCTTTGAATATTGCATAGGTAGATTACTGCTGCTGATAATATCAATATTATTATATTCTCTTAAATGATTCTACATTCAAAGTCCAGTAATCAATTTTTATGTATTTTTTTATTACCTACAGGGCAATAGGCTTATAATGGTATAAAGTTAGAATGTTAGATTTGGTTCAAAAGGAGCCCATATGAAAATGTTCCTGCATCTGTAACAGCAGGGGCTACCGTACAGCCTAATACAATAAAACCACTCCTACCTTGACCAGTCAGTGGGTGTACAGAGGCTGTTTGACCTAGCAAGGTGAAATAGAATAGAAAGATATGAACAGCAATATGGTCACTGAGCAGTTCAAAAGTGTAACATGCCTAAAAACGCTCCTGTTGGAGATTATATTAACAAAAAGGTAATTGATTCCAGGCTAGAACATTATTTGCAGGTGGAAACTTAATTACAGGAAGTTTATTTATGAATATCCATTAATCAGCCTTGACAAAGAGCAATTAGAGTATTTACAAGCCACATCGGAGGAGTCACTATATACATTTGTTTTTGGAACGTGAGCAGTGATGGAGAGGTGGGGAGGCAAGCCATTACCTGAGAACATATAGAAGCAGCTAGACCATGAACCTGGTATAACGATGAAAAATGGCTATCCTGAAAACTACTATCCTAGACGTAAACTGTATTCAATGAGCTCTTAATCTAAACGACCTTTTAATATAAGATTATAAATATGTTGATTGCGGGAATATATGCAAAGGACCACAACAGGATTGCTATTAAGTATGTTGCTCGTCCAGACAAGTTTACTGAATAATTTTTTTTTATGTATGGCAGTACATTTCTAATTAATCAGCTATAAAACCTTGTGCTACACTGTTAGAGATCTGTTCCTCCATCGGCATGTTGTAGTATCTGGAGTAATATACTTTCAAGATATGAAGTGCTGTTACTGACAAATTATTCAAAAATAAGGCAATATAAGTATGAAATGTTTCCCCTTACAGCAATTATATACTGTAGCGGCATTAAGGTGATAGTAGTAGTAGTAATAATAATAATAATAATAATAATAATAATAATAATAAAAATAGAGCATAAGGCACAGAGAAGTCTATCTCCTTAAGACCTAATTTAACTAAGAAGAAACACACAAAAGGAAATTGGTCTTATTCCCCACGCAATCTGAGGTAAGTGGCAATTAAAATGCTGATTAATGTCAACTACAGCTAAGACACAACTTTATAAATCTGACAGAACTGTAGGGAAAAGGCTGTATAATTCTAAATCTCATGACCTTGTGCTTATTATTCTATTTAATGACACTGAACACTTTCCATTACCCTCTTGATAAAACGTGTTTAAGCCCTCCACAGCCTCACTGAAAACAGGAGAGAATGTGATTCTTGGTGCTTTTTCTCACTTACAAATACCAT
The DNA here is from genome assembly GCF_013368585.1 of Megalops cyprinoides. Classification (NCBI taxonomy): domain Eukaryota; kingdom Metazoa; phylum Chordata; class Actinopteri; order Elopiformes; family Megalopidae; genus Megalops; species Megalops cyprinoides. The sequence continues at coordinate 14,114,055 of NC_050593.1, read as the reverse complement.
GTTGAGTGTATTACAGAATGCTTTTTGTTTGTGGAATTTCTGCTTTGAATAATCACTGCATGCTCGATTTATCAGCTCCAGTATCAGTGATTTAATTGCATATCTACATTCACGACAGACATGGACAGATAGTCACTACTAAAACTGAACAAAGGAAAAAGCTGCATTACCATAAACAGCATGTTATCACATATTAGGCATTTAACATAATTCAGTTCCAACAATCTGATTACCTGGGTAATTGAAAAGAGGAACTGGACAGACCTTACAGCAAACAACATGCAAAAAAAAAAAGAAAAAGAAAAAAAAAAAAACACAGAAGGAGCTATGCTATGTAACAATAAGTGGCCAGAATAACCAGTGGTAGCCTTGGAGCATCCAGTTTGATCAGATAACAGATTGATATCCTAAATAGAATCTGACATGCATTGCTAAAGATGCCAATGGTAATTAATTAGCATCTAATTTTGACCAGAGAACAACAGGATATAGGAGTTGGTGCTCGATGCCATTCCCCCTTAGGCCACTTTTATTAGGGTCAGGATTCCGCCTTCTTGAGCTGAGGGCTAGTTATTAAATTGAGGGGGGCACATTGACACTCAAATTTTCATGGTCCATCTCTGTCACTGTTCCCAGAGCCTCTGGCTACGACAAATGCTCTAAGCTTCACGGTCGCCACGTAAACGAGCACAGCGCAGACAGCTGAGTGCAGAGCAGCATCCCCCTTGTCCTCTCCACCAGCGAACGCTGCAGAACAGGTTCATTTCTAAAACCTTCCTCCTGTGTTGGAATAATCTGTGCAGATAAGAAAACATGGCTAATTTCATAACTGCAGTTCTGTACAGGGTTAAACCAGCTTACCTATAAACTGATTGACTGGATCATTTCCACTGATTTCTTCCATCAGCTATTATGTGGGTTATTTTGTTTTTTGTAGTATTTTAATACATTGTCAGTTGAGTCAATCAGGTGGTAATGATAAATTTCTGCAGAGGTATGGGAGCTTCTATCCATTGACTCCATCCTGCTAACCAAGTGTTAGCAGTGCTAGCCTTCTAGAAATCCGTTAAAACAGCCTCCATTAACCACAGACTACAAGTACAACCTTGCATTTTACATAATATAACAGATTACAAACTTCCCTTCAAAAGCAGGACAGACCCTGGCAATTATGCTTCTAGAGCCTGGATTCATTTTACCTGATGGATATAGACCAAACAACCATAATCCTCTGTCAAAATGTATGGATACTTTATCAAAGCAGACTCCCTTTGTAGGTCTGGTGAACCAGTGATTATGTATATGGCAATCAGCAATCAAATCAGGAAGAAATCCCAGGAAACAATAGTAAGGCCTTCTGCCTGAAGATAACATTTTCCATTTTCCCTCCTGCTTTAACTCAGGTTTACCTTGCTTGCCTTTTATGGCTGCCAAAAGTATTTTCCATAGCGCAAAGGGATTAACAAAAAAAAAAAAAAAACACAGGGCACCAACTTAAACCAATGTGGTAAATAAAGAAAAAAAGGAAAAAGAATGAAACACCACTCCCAAACACCCACGAGAGAGAAAAAAATGGTAAACTGGGATGCAAAGGTACACTTAAGAAATCTGGTTTCCTTGACCACATCATCACAATATGGATATACAACTGCTTATTGAATCCAGGCAACGTGGATTATAGAAAAAAAAAGCATACCGGGCTCCACAAAAGCACAAAGTTAACCCACAACAAAGGACTTTAAAGACAAACTTCACAGAATGCTACTTCACTGTTCGGATAGCTAAGCCAAGATAAAAATAGATCCGCTGAGTGAACTCTTTTTAACCGGTCCTTTTTTTCTTTACATCTTTAGATGAACAATGGAAAAAAAAAGTTCAGGAAAAAAGCCTCTCTTAATGTTTTGTTTAATTAGGAAAACTTGACTGTACAATTTTTTTCTATAAATTATTTTTTTCCTCATTCACATACACATAAATGTGACAAACACATGCACACACACACTCTCTGTAATTAAGCTTTGTTGCATTTTGGACCTTGCCAGTTCCTGTCAGTTCCTCCCTTTGGCTTCTTCCCTACCTTACGTTATTGTGAGGATGTGTGAAAAAAAAAAAAACAATGTGGAAGGAGAAATACCTGAAAAGACCCACAGTCTCAAAGCATCACAAAAGTGAAGCAAATTCTTTCACTCTTAAATCCAAATTATGGAGTCTCAAAGACTAACTCAAGACTTTTCAGTAGGGCTGTGAAGCCAAGGTTTTAGGATGTGTAAGTGAGTACTTTTCATTTGGTTTGTTCAGATAACACTTAACAAATCAATTAATAAAATTAAATTGTCAAAGCTTGTTCAATTCTTTACCGTTTTCAATATTTTCACCCAAGCAGTATCATAGAAGCACATGTGAGTCTGTGCTGCACCTGAGGATGAGGGTAGCTCTTAATTGGTTTGATTTTACAAGGACATACATATTAAATATGTACACGGTGTGAATCCATAACAAACTTGTCCTACAATGATTTTCAGTGACTTTAAATGTGCTGGCTATTTTAGTCAGGAATTGGTGTCAAACTCTCATCAATGCGGAGGTAGATGAATACATCTGTCTGACAAACCCTACATTCTCTGGAATCACAAACGAGCATAATTTTACAATTACCGGTAGTTAAGCTCATTACACAGAGGTCTGTTTAATGTAAAGGTACTGTATTGTGTTTTGTTTTATAGTCTCTATATTAATTGTCTTGATGAGCAGCTGTGAGGCAGCACACTAGACCATGCCGCGAGGCTGTGACGACATCTAAGGGCAGGAGGACTTATTTACACCTTAAGTGCTGAAAAACACGCGGATCAAATACGTGTAGCTGTACCATCGGTGGGCAGCAGACTCTTCAGTGACTGTCTGGCTTCAGAAAGCTGCAGTGTTTTATTACAATCCAAACAGAAATGGCACCAGGACTGCAGATAATAAAAAGATCCTGGGATAATTGTCCGAGACTTTCCCCTGCACAGTTTGAGGGGGGAAAAAAGGTCTCAGGAGAACGTTAAAAACTATAATCCTTCTCATCATTTGAACATGTGCCCTCCAGAGCTGGCTCTCCTCTACAAGACATAGGGAAAAAAACATTTCACATTCACAGATGATCCTAATTTGGTGCGGTTTGGAGTGTAATTTAGATCAAACATATCCATGTAAATGAGTCAGGGTTTCTTAATTAGGTGCCTCTGAAGAGGGAGAGGGGGAGAGAAAAAAAAAATTTGGACCACATCAGTAGGTGTGGGTGTGGCGCCCACAGTCCTGGACTTTTTCCTATATACATAGCCCAGTACCAAACTGTCATACATGCCACTCTTTTATATTCTTTTCACTTTGAGACAGCAAAAGGAATACATTTGCGGAGGGAACAGACTCCGAGACGCTAACTCGGATTGGGTTTTAAGAAGAAGCGGTCTCTATGGCACTCAGCAACAAAATAGGTCATTCTGCTCTGATTTAGCTGTCTGTTTTGACTGCATTGCCAGCTAGCTTTTGCACTTATGAGGAACTGGGTATCTGCCAGCTTTGCAATACTTCCTCATAAGCCTCCTCTCCCACAGTGGTGCTCGTTTGTAAAGTATTACTGTGTCTACATGTGACGTGTGTGCTGTTTATGCATATGATACACAATTATATCACAGGGACAATTAGAGAAAGAGGATAGCATCCGCAGTTCGATTAGTTAACAATCTGACTAATGGAGCTATTGGCATGCACAACCAAACAGACTTCTCCCCTAATGCCAAAGGGTATGTTGTAGCACGCGGACGGACTTATGTCTGAAATTAGTCCTTTGGGGGCAGTCGGGCCACCTGTGCAGAAGGTAAATGCAACATGGCGGGATGGAGCTCTCTCCCGGGAAACAGTGTCGGCCACATGGCTCATTAAATCTGCCAAGGTGGCCAGCGCGGATTGGGTGCAATGTCAGGCCCCACAAAGCGCTGAGATTAATACTCACTCGATCCCCTGCACTTCTGTTGACACGAGGGACAGATATGATATCGTGCCGGTATTCACTTTACCGCTGGGTATTTTCTGAGCCATAAAATGTACCCCAGCAAATGATGGAGTGCTGTTCTACGTTTATTCTCTATTAAATAGTGGCTAAACAGCAGAACCTGACATATCCCATCCCGAACGCATGCATGCAAGAGATTTCCGTTATTCTCTCTTTAATTTAACTTAAACCTTATACGAAAACTGACCACTGAAAGGAAAAAATTCCAAAAAAACAGGGCAAACCCAAACCTCTGGCAAGATCTCCTCCAGCCTGTCTTTTATAGGCTTCTTAAGGGCATTTTTGAAGGCATGCTTGCCACACTATCATTTTCAGACCTGTTCCGAGAAGACAAAATCCTATGCATCTTACTTTTTGTTTTGTAGTGCAAAAAGCCACATAATGGCAGGGATTATGTGTTTCTGAATTTATGAAACCCAGATATTGGGACTCCTCCCATTAAATGGTGAATGTGGAAGAGTTCTGCCGAAGAATTCATTTGAGCACAGTTAATGAGGACCTTCTGTCCAAAAATGTTCAGAGCTGAACTATGATTGTTGCTTATTTACATTTTCTATTATTGGTGGCTGTATTACATATACGCATATTTGTGTGTGTGTGTGTGTGTGTGTTTTAATTTGGTAACAGCAATTCCTGTCAAATTTAAAAAAAAAAAAAAAACTTGCACAGGTGAGGAGACAAGGAAGGAAATGAAATAGATTGATTTGATCTGCCCTTGTCACTAGAGCAATAATCCTGGATACTGAGTAGTAGAAGAGTATATTGAATTATGTTTGTTTAAGATTGTTTGTTTAGTTTCTTTGCTCATATATTTATTTTTATTTTTAGTCATTAGTATTCAGTTTAAATTGCAGGTATCTGTCCCTCTCTGCTGTTTGAATATATGTATTTTCTTTCTTTTTTATAACATTGAACTAAGTTAACATTCTTCACTTTTTTAATTAACATGATTTTTCTTTCAAAGTGTCAAAAGAGGAGATGCCTTGATCCAGTTGGAAAACTCACTGTTAATCCCCTTCCATTCTAATGAGGTGAAAATAAGGAAGGCTCCTGTGCCACATAATGATCTGTCACAGTGTCGTTCCTCCGGAGGTCCACACGGGCACTGCGGCTGTCACCGAGGTGGACAGTCTGAGGACGTTCCAGACACCAGCCTCTCACACGCGGGCCTCTGTTGCACTGCGTGAGCCAGGTGACCGGGGACAGTTTAATTAGCCCAGGGCTCCTTGCGGTGTCCTCAGGAGAGAGGCCTCCACTCCACGCCACATCGTGCCCTTCCTTCTGTTTAAGCTCATTGACACTTTACATTAGCTGCTAATAAGAACCGTTGTCTTTGATTGTTAAACCTTGTCTTCGCCCTCAACTTAAATATCAGCTTTGAATTATCCATGTTGACCCTTTGTAGTTCAGTTCAGATAGTCATTGGCACTATGCGACATCAAGCAGATGATGTTGCATGATATTTACTGCTCCAGGGGTTACATGGCTGAATATGACATGGGCATGGCATATGGCACACATGGCATTGGTGTCTTCCTTCATCCCAAAATGACATACACAGACCTGGACATCACAGTGGTAAAACCAGCTACTGTGTAGTAAGGCAGTGGTATTTGTTTATGTTATTTTTTTACAGTTTACATTAGCTTGCACACTAGCTAGCAGAACTTAATGTAATGAGTAAAAAATGATGTTGTGCAATGTAAATCTACTCATCCTCAATTCCTAACTGAGTTCCAGTTTAAACGTTTGTGTTCATAGTCTGCATTAATTTATCAGATTTGCAGTTTGCACTGCTGCCTGAATTTTAGCTACTAGCAAGCTAATATCATTGATTTCCATTGTGAATTTGGACTTACAAGGTATATATCTACCCCATCTCTGTATTGTCAGACACATTACATTACATTTACATTGCATTTGTTCATTTGGCAGACACTTTTATCCAAAGCAACTTACAAGTGAAGCAGAGTACAATACAAGCAAAAGCCAAATAAGTGCTGCATGACCAAGTTTCAATATCACTGGATAAATACATTAAAAACTGCATAAGAAACTGGAAGACAGACTATTTTCCTGGGTGTTTGATTTAACGCTTCCAGTGGTTGTCCACGTCATTATTTTTAAATGCCTACGTAATCCCCAAAATATGCTTTACACAAGGGAGGAGAGGGACATAAGCAACAATAACACAAGAGAGCGAACGGTTTGGTTGTGCAGCCACGGCTCAGCCGCAGCAGTGCGCTCTGGGGACGTTACTCACAGCACCGTGCTCTGAAAAACAGAAGAAAAACCTCATTCTGGCACTATTAATACTTACAGAGAACAGCCCCACAAATGACAACCGCAAAATGAAAGAGAGATTCCTTTCAGTGCTCATTCCAGATACATGCATCATTACTGAAGGATCTGGCGGGGTTTTTTCATACGACTCCTAAGTTATACATTTTATTTTCACTGAGGTAATGAAGTAACCATGTGTTCGTTATTAGAAAAAGAATTAATAGATAAGTGTTTCATCGGAGGATGCACACATGGCCAAGATCCGAGTTAAATGGGTTTTGGAAAACACCCCCCCCCAAAAAAAAAAGTGCCATTATCGATAGTTCCACAGCCAGCATAGGAACGAAGTCAAGTATAATAGTGAGTAAAACAGGACAGAGCTGGGAGTTTCCACAATGATTAATCCCATGTTAAGATTCTAAAAACATTTCAATTACCACAATCACATTAGAATGAAGTTCCTTCAATGTTGGTTTTAGTTTCCCCACAATTTTAGAGTGTAAACCAAGTCTCATACAGTAGCAGTAAAAGCTTAGCATATCTCTGTCACCAGTGTACATGATTTATCACTTAGGGTTAGTGGATACTTTAAAATGAGTTTAATTAGCTTCATATTTCTTGAGTTCCATAATTTTTTGTCCTTTGTTGGTTATACTTGGTACAATGATTAAAAAAAAAAAGAAAAAAAAAAAAACAGCACAGCATTGTTAGGGTTATTGCTGCCACTGTTTTTTTAATCACTATTAATCATGAGTAAATCATCTGATTTATTCCTCTGCAAGACTGCGAGACGCATGCGTGTTATTGAGACCGACGCCTTGTGTCCCACTTTGAACCACGAGAGCGTGGCTCCCGTGCCAACTGGAGAATAAGAGCACTTACTGTCAGGCCGCCCCGCTCCAGAGCAGCAGAGCCAGATGAGAGCCCCTCCGCGGGCCGTCGCCAGCGCGTCAGGGGGAGAGGGAGGCAGGCCCGCGTGCTTCCAGGAGGGGGCCGGGGCCTCAGAGCTCCTTCAGCGGGAGCCCGTTTCTCGTTTTATTCTCGGCCTGTCCTTTCTCTTCCAAAGGCATCACTCCATACATGTTAACTCCCATTCAAAAGAGGTGAGTGGCCAACACCCATTGCTTGCTCCCCAAAACGCGTTGACTTTTGAGTCATCCACAGCAACTCGCTTCATCCACTCCGGCGGCATATTCAGCGCAATCCAATTACTGCTTTTATGAGAGAGGCATTAAAACTGAGATTAGGAACTTAATACATTTAAAGAATCGTGATTCAGTTTAATTCAATAGATATTCTATTTACAGACATCAGCATTTCAGACAAAACATTTGTGGATTTGAGTCCTTGACTTGTTTGCTTTTTGGGTAAGAATTGGTCACCGCTCTTAATTCTCCAAGTTATGAAACAGAGCTGTCTTTAAAAGTTGTATTCCTGACTTTCAAAGAGCTGGAAATAGAACTGGGAACAAGGCAGCAGATTTCCGAACAGCCAGTTCAAAGACTCGAGTTAATTAGTTTTCTCATAATCTGCAGATGTGGCGATAAAAATGTATACAAATACACTAGTGCAGTGAGGCCCAGGCTTTGTGAGACACCATTAAAAAATGATGCATGCGTGTCCTTAACAGTACTCTTTAGAATGTTTTCTAGCTGAAAGGTTAACAGAATCTCACCAGCAATTTTTTATGTTTGTGAGTGAACCCATCCATATGGATACGATTGCAGCAGAAAATGTATGTGTACTACGTAGGTGCATGCTTGCCTTCCTGTTTGTCTTTATAGATGTGTATGTGTTGTATAGAAAATTAGTTCAGTTTCAACAGAGGGAGCCACTGTTCTCTCATGACAGTGTTCTTTTCACAGGAAAAAAAAAACAGGGCGATAAATGTGGTACCATTTAAGACACGAATACCACTTCTGTAGAAGAGACACAGGGATATGTGTAATTATTTCATAATAGCAAGAAAATGCATACTTTATTATGTCATAAATCAAAATACATCACAAATAAAACAAAAACAGTACTAATACAACAGCTGGCCACATCATTGCACTTAAAGATCCATTTTGCATTGAGACAACAAGAATATATTTTTATTAGTACTTATAGTAGCAGTACAGTTGGTACAACAGTTTACAGTTGGTTTACAGACCAGCTACCACACAAGTAGACCAAGGTGAATGTGTGTTTGTGTGTGTGTGTGTATCTGTTTGTCTGTCTGTCTGTATCTGTGTGTGTGCACATGTGTGTATGCACCTGATTATGCAGTTGTGCATAACTGTTAAGAAACGCCAATAGCTGACACTATTTAATGCCACTCTGGCAATGCATAAATGATAATGTTTCCATTATATTTTAAGTGATTACAACAAAAATGTGATACAATCAAAAGACACATTCCATAAATCACTCTGATTTTCAATGTGCATGTCTTACCAAATGAGGAAGTGATGATAATCTAGTAAGTAATAGCCCACAGTATTAAAAACACACCATAAAAATAAAATAACCAAGAAGGACCTGCAATGTCCAGACGCCATGCAGGATCCCATGCTGTTAAAACTCAATGACTAGAGTCAGCGGTTCAGACGCCCGCATGACAAACTGTGCTGCCTGTTGTGCTGGCATTTATCTGTACCCACTTATTATTACAACACGGAAGGGTATGGTTGCTGTTATCGTCGAGGAAGGACCAACTAATCTTAATGGTTTGTAAAGTAGTTACCTGCACCACACTGACATTTATCTAGATCATTTTAGCGCCGGAGCCCTGCACAGCTAAAGGTCTCCTATCTGGAAGGGACATCATTATGAATTATTGTTTGCTGCTAGGTAGAAAATTGTACTTTCTAGCTACCTTTACTTGTGATAAATCAACCAGTCACATATCACCACTCACCCACTCAAAGCTGCTGAGCATGGCCTTTTTCCCACATGGTGTTTACTTATTTTTCCGCCGTTGTTCCACAAGGAAGTCACGGACACTTCTGAGTGCAGCACACTCACAGCGCTGGATATTAGTCACGCCTGTCTTTTACACCACTAATGTTGTGTAAAATTTTGTAGCAACTAAAGAAATGGTGAGCACTGTTGCTTAAAATATGCAGGAAGTGAATATTTGCAGTGTGTTAAGGATGGGTTTTTTTTTTCCTTTTTTTTGCCATGTTGATCATTCTACAGTACACACACGATGCCACATTACGCTTGTTATTTTCACGAACGGCAACCACGGAGTTGTGCAGAGCATGCAATTTTAAGCCGGGGAGGATATTAGTGAAACAATAACGTGGGGTAGAGGTATTTCTCAGGGATATCTGATGAGGGATAACATTATTTCCTACTATCTAAAGCTTTAGAGAATGAGAGGTGACGCCATAGAGCTTTATCCCCAGCGGGATCTTTTTTGAAAATAATCCTCTATGTGCTTGTCGGGAGATAAGGCGGCGCTGCTCGCTCAGCCTGGGCCGAGGCCGCTCTCTCTCGCTGCCCTCCCTGCCGAGGACCTTCCCACAGTCACTTGCAGTGGGGTAATGGGTACAATCATTAGACAGGCCTCCTCCCGCAGAATGGGGTTTGGACTCCTTCCCGTAAGAGCGGCCTTCAGATCTTACTCTGCCCGCTGATGAGGTGAGATTCGCTTTGGGAGGCCGCGGAGGAGGCGGGGGGGGGGGGGTCGGGGGGTGCTGCAAGAGAGAAGAACACCGATGTTATTTGTAAAGAAAGCCACGCTGAGGAGCATGTAATTAGCTACCTGCCCCAAGTTGTGGAGTGGAAGGAGATGATGGTGAGCGGGACTCCATTATGCATGCGCCCCCCCCACCACCCCACACACACACACACACACACATACCCAAAAAAGAAAAAAAATTGCAGACCGGTTCTGCGTTCGGGGGATTCTGGAAACGTTTCTCAGCTGTCATGCTTTACGAGTGCAGTAGGTGTGTCTGCTGAGAAGGCAGCGCTATCGTTCGGGTCCCGGTGTACGCACTTCAGCCGCCGCTATCTCTGTTAGAGATATTAATATTAATGCACGGCTGATAATCCAGCTGATCACAGCCTCAGTCGAGTTCATCTCAGCATGACTGAACACCTTGCTGTAGGTGACTGCCGGGTTTGATTATCTACAGACTGAAAGCTCTGTTTTGAATGTCAAAACCTGGCACACCCGGCTGGCGATGTTGAACAAGGCATGTTCTATAATGAAGCCATTTTCTGAAAGGAATGCTTCACTCAGCTATTGCCCTGTGCCATCAGCACACCTTTATTCATCTCTTCTAAAGGGGAGCAGAATTAAAATGATCTGGCAGCAGAAAAAAGCAGAATTGAACCTATTTGCAGTTGCTCATATTTACACCTGCACTGCGCAATGTGCCTGCTATGCGCTTTTCAAGATGCTGTGCTCCGGACTGACTGCTCTTTGATGGATTGGAAACAAAGGCTAAAAGGTAACAGGGTATCAAGGGACCTGCTGTCCATTTAGCCACCGACACATTTATAATATTGTTTATTGCAGAATCAGCTTCTTGAGTGTTCCCACTTGCTTCCTGCAATCATTTTCTGCAATCCATGGTGCCTTCTCACAAAAGAATAACAAGGACAAAGGAAAACAGGAACATTCAATCTTGCTCTATCCAGGAGAGTGTGTCACATTTTCAATTCTACAAGGTAAATATCTATCTACAAATACGCAGCGATGAAGGGGTGACATTAGAGCTGCTATCCCTTCCTTGGAATGTATTTATTGAAATAATCCAGTTTACATGCAGTGCAAAATGTAGACAAATCTAACAAAGACAAGACAGAGATGTGTATAGGACATGCTGGCATAATGCAAGAAACCAAACACGGTTGTTTTTGTAATGGCTGCATCTAAGTAGAATTAGCAAGACTTTATACATAATGGACAATAATTACAGGAACACAATTGGGTTGTGTTGTAACAGCAGCCTTAATCACTTACCATCAAGCCCCTCCCTTTCCTCAAAGCGCATTCTGTGGTCCTAGCAGGAAGTCAGATGGTTTATGGCAAAGAAAACAATTCTAAGTGAGTGAGGTGCCTGACTGCTAACCTGAGGTTCATCCATCTTCCTTAGGGGAGCACTGCCTGACCTTTGACCAGGGGGAAAACTGCTGCATCCATCATACCATGTTTGGTAATGTGGTTAACTACCTATTTCCTCTGTCGAGAGACTCAGAGATCTGGCACAGCTTTTTTTTCAGGTATGACACCCTGGCAAGTAAAGAATTTGTCTTTGTCAGTTGCTTATCTTGTAATGCATGATAACCAGTTGCCATCTTTATACTAGATGTAGCTCCCAACAGAATAGCTAGTCAGAGTTAAAAATTATGACAGGCAATCACAGAAGCTTCTTGTGTGAAAGCCTTGCTCTTCTATAGTCAGTTCCAGAAAGGTCTGTCTCCATTGATGCATTACCATTAATGCAGTAAAATACAACATAGGTCACCAACATTTTTATTTCTCTGGAGGTTTCACATAGCCTTATAGCTGTATTACTTTCTTGCTTACTGTGTGTGTGTGTGTGTGTGTGTGCTTGTGTGTGTGTGTGTGTGTGTATGTGCCTGTGTGTATGTTTATACACAGTACATAGGCATGTATATGTGATAAAGTGAAGCACCTTGTTATAAACTACATAATTGCTTTGCACTCAAACCATCAATTTTTAAAGATGGTTAAACCATTTCCTTTGCTCAACAATCTGATGGCTCTGACCATATTCTTCACAACCACATCAACTAGCTGTATTGATGAAGCATTGTAAACTATAGTGATACATTTGCTCAGCACATCACCACATTAGAGTCAAGAAACAATGAATGTGTTAGGCCTGGACCTCTTTGCTAATGGCCTGCCTTCCTGGAGGAGGTTGAGTTATCTGTAGCACACGTTACATTTC